>NC_056741.1:1189772439-1190072439 GCF_019279795.1 Protopterus annectens
TCAACACCAGGGGTTGTGATCACAACATGCATGCACTCACAGCACTCCTCAGGATGAACAACATCAACATCTGTGCAGTAACTCAGATCTGTCTTTAGGCTTCTAAGAGCACACCAGCACTACCAGACTACAACCCATACCACGCATTTCAGCCACAGAACATGGATTGACACAGACAACGAGGGGCTGTATCCATATTCATCAGGGATATCTACACCTCCAGGTTAGTGGGGCAGCATGATACCTCTGAGATCATCCATGTGCAGCTAACATCAGCCACAATTGCAATGTAAACTGTGGCCTGCTACAGATCACTCTCCATGACCCAGGACCACCACTCCACCTACCTGAAGACAGTGGAGAACATGACAGTCCTAATGCACACCCTGGCATTGGTCAATGTCAACTACCATACCATTAACTGGGAAACGTATTCCTGTACTCACTTCCAGGCCCAGTGCTTCCTAGAATTTATCACCTCATATGCCCTGTATCAAATGATAACCTCCCTAACGAGGGGTGGAAACTACTAGAAGTGGTCATCACCATCATGGGCAAGAGGTGCACCACAGAGGAGGTTAACCAGTTACTGGTTAGATCTGACCATGAACTATTCACTGTTTCCACACCCAAGCATCTCCCCCAACCAGGGATACCACAGTGTATACCTTTCCTACAGCTAAATTTACACTACTAGTGACAGGGGTGGTGGGGTTTCACAGCCCCCACGCTAAGGGGAAACACTGCTCAATATACAGACAGATTTACAAATGCAGTCTATAAGCACCTACACGGATGTATGCATCGTGCCATCACTGGCAAACCAAGACTCACTCCTCCTAGACAAGGACACCAGGCTGGTGGACCTCTGCAATAAACAGGCTATACTACAGAAGTAGGACAGTGTTCCAGACAAACAGCAAATCTCACGAAGGGCAGACATCCGTGACCACTATTAGTATGATATGTAGGTCCCTCATGACATCGTCAAAGGCTAACATCAGCAGAAGAATATGCAAGGATTCGAAAGATAACCACAAAGCCTTCTTTGGCTATGTCAAGAATCTAAGTGGTGACACACAGATTTGCACTGTGCCGGTGAAATATAGCACAAAATATGCTGACCCTACTGATATCACCAACATCCTTGCAGATACATTCAGTGCATACTTCACCCCCTAAAGAGCCCACAGCACTACCCAAAAGGTACAATATCCCACACATCAGAGACACACAGGTGGAAATGGCCCTCTCTAACAGCAGAACACAGTGTCATTGGTGGCAGATGTTGTCACAGACTGCATCTTGCAAACTGTACAATACAACCTGATCCCCCCACCTAATTCCAACCTCAGCCTCTCCACAGGCTACATGCCCATTCAATGGCACATGGTAACGGTTATTCCACTCCATCAAGGTGGAATCACAACTGACCATGGTAACTACCACCCCATAAGCCTGACTAGCCTGGTCTGCAATGGTATGGTTTCCATCCTCATGGCACTCCTTAACAAAGACATTGGTAAACTCTGAACATGTGACCAACCCAGGCCAGCTTGGCTGAGTGCAGTTCATGCCTACTGAACCTGTCTTACATGCAGTCACCAAGAAGTTAGATGACGGGGTGGTGGTTCACATATACTACCTGGACCTCACCAAAGCTTCTGACACCATGCCCCACTCAGGTATTATTGATAAACACACCAGCCTGTACATACACCCACACATCACAGGTTGGGTTGCCAACGGGCTTACACACAGAACCCACATGGTACGACTAGCGGCCTCCAGGTATAACTCTTGACCAGTCATGACTGGTGTCCCACAGGAATCAGTCCTGGGGGCCCTACTGTTTGGCAAATACATTTCAGAGGTACAGACAAACACAGGTGGACAACGGCAGACCATGTCTGTCAATGACTGCAAACTGGGAGCCATGATTGATAGTCCAGCTGACACAGACATCCCTCAATGGGCCTCACAGAGAACGTCACAGGGTGACAACGTCATGGCCTCCAGCCAAATGCAACTAACTGTATGGTCATTCCATTGTGGAATATTAAGCACCCACATATTAACACATAAGTGGCAGCCATTTTAACATGGATGAGGTAATGGGGTATCTGGGGACTAAGGTAGATAGTGATCTCCTCTTTGACAATCATATTTCCACAGTAGTTAGGACATCCTTCTATGTAGGCCATCTGATTACTAAAGAATTCCCATCTAGATATACTGGGGTTATAGTGCCCCTTTACTCATCACTCATCAGTCCCATCATAGGGTATAATAACCCATGTGGGATGTACCTCAGAAGACACTTCCAACAGCTGGGAGGTCCATGAATGTACCTCACCAAGGGGAATACTGGCCTCCAACATATGGCCTATGCAGCCAGACTGAATAAACTCCTACTTTACTCAGTGGCATCTCGTTTACCCAGAGATGATCTCCTCTGGCCAACACAGCCATGTCAAACTCAGGCTTGATGGATATGCTCCACCTATGGGAATCCATGTCACAGTGAGCCACACACTGTAGTGAGCTGAACCTTGCCACAGCAATAACTGGAAGATGTAGGAGGAACAGATTCCTGTCACAGACACTCCCCATACTTTGGATCAACATCCCTAACTACATTATACAGATCCCCTCACTAACACTATGCAGGAGAAACCTTGAAGAGTGGATGGGGAACAGTAGATGCAACCCAGGAATCCCGCCATTGGCTCTGCTCCACAGAGGGACAGTTAATGAATCAATGGGGTGGCAAAAGCTGACACATTTTGGCTGGGCTTATGAATGGCCTCTGGCAGTTGGCCAAGTACCTACATATGAATCTATACATACAGTATCTGCATATGCTGATAGCTTAATTTACTGTTCAGGTGTTGACTTACCTTATGCCAATGGCAGTTGTGTGTGCAATAGTTGAGGGCTGCCTATGTTGGATGCACACAGTAGACTGCCTATATTTGCAAAGGTAAATGAAATTCCTGCATTACGCTCAATGTAAGCTAGCACCAAAGACCCCCTAACTGGGCATGCTAATGGAATTGGGGCTTAACAGAAAAATCCCTCAGCCCAACACAGATGATGGCACCACTTCCAGCATTTGACTCTTAGTCTAAAATGAATTAATGAGTTGTAGACCTCTCATCATCAGAGATACTAATGAGACAGAAGGGCAGATGGGGTGATAGCCTGATGGTCAGATGTCAGAGTTAAGACAAAAAGAAGGCTTGGTGGTACAGAATACATGAATAAAAAATGATTTCTGGATATAAACTAATATACGCAGACAAAGTGAAAACACATTCATGATGGCAGAGATTTTCTGTTTTCTTCCCAGTTCTTAAAAACAATGCAGCACAAGACCAGTTTATATTTAGTGAAATAAGAGCTGTGAATACACTAAAAGTGTGTAAGTGAGCAAGCAAAGCAGACAAATATGTTTCATGCTTTACATGCCCTGTTATATTACTGGCCACTCAGTCAATGGCTTAAAATTATGAGGATTTTAATGAAGTACATCTTTAATTACAGACTAGATACGTAGCACCAAACAAAGAAAATCTGCATTTTGAGGGCTTCGCTTATCAGAATGGTGTACTGACAGACAAGTTTGAAATGTTTGACAATGGCTGTGACTCCCTTCAGTCTACACCTCTGTATTGTTAGTTTCACATACATTTACATTTCAGAATACGGCAAACACAAAATCTCCAATTAAAGCATTATTATTAAAATGCATGTGATTCTTTCAGGCACTTTCAAAAATAAGGTGAACAGAACATGACAAATTATATGTTAAACAGTCTTTGTTTAAAACTGGAAGCATAGTACAAAAAGAGGAAATGGTGACCCTTCCCTTTAAAATTCATTTCACTGTTTATGATTTAAAGTAGAATACACATTCACAACTAAATGTTTTGTTAAGCTTCCAATTATTCAAAGCCTCGTGCAACAGTAAAACAAATACATTTTAGACTTTCTCCAGGAAGAATAGTGTGTCAGGAAGGAAGGGAAGGGATGAGAAGGAGAACAAAGGAAATGAACCAAAAGGAAACAAACACAGGCCTGCAGTGTAGCTAATGCTAAATCTATGGTCTGAGACCTAACTGTGTTTTAGGGATTCAGAATTTCAAAGAAGTGAACAAAAAACAAGGGTAGGCTTTCCAGATTCTAGTTTGGCGAAGCAAAACACTTTCTCAGAATCACTGTATTTGCAGTCACATGAAGCTCAAATAATACGAAATATTTTACATTTCTGCATAAAGGTATACAATGGGAAATAAAAATAACATATATATTGTTAAAACAAATTTAGATAAGACGGCTGGAAAATAACAAGGAAAAAGAAGAATGGTAAATGTGTAGAAATGTACGGCCCTTTCTCTTTCTCACTCCCTAGTGTTGCAGGCCCCTTAGCTGCTGGCCTCCCATCTCTGTCTTTTACTCCATCTCGTGTCTGTATATCTGCCTGACTTCATTTCCCCTCCACTGCCACCTTCTTCCTTTCTGTTATGGTTCTTCGAAGATGTCATATCTTTCCTTGTATCACTCTTTTTATAAAATATTTTATTAACATGTACTTTAGTAAAAAGTACATTATGTACAATAAAAAAACTAGGCCATGTTTACCATGTCAGGAGGAGTTACTACAAACTAAAGCTTAACCAGAGAAATATGTACTCCAAGTAAGTTATCAGTGAATAGTGAAATATTAGTTGAAGCATTCATAATATAGTGAGGTTAACATTTAATAAGGTGACTTTTTTGGTGTATTTCTGTTCTGTTAGTCTGAGTTGCACTGTTTAAACCACCCTCTTAGTTTGAACAGGGATATAAATGTTTTGGCCATATTTATGTGTGTGTGTGTGTATGTGTGTGTGTGTGTGTGTGTGTGTGTGTGTGTGTGTGTGTGTGTGTGTGTCTGTGCGCTTGCATGTATGTGTGCATCAGTGTGCATGTGTATGTGTGAGACCTGTATCACTACAGATTCCACTAAACCTTCCTATGCAAGTACAAACTCCTCTGTTCTTGCTTGCTGAAGGCTACCACCAGTGGGCTGCTTAGTGATTTCTACGCACAAGTCCACACGCCCAAAAGACTGATACACCCTATGGCTGACTTTGATCCTCTGTTTGATAGGATAGGCATGACCATCCTTCCCACCAATTCTGCCATTTATAAGAGCCACTTTTCAAGCTCAAGTCACTTGTACCCTAGACTGTAGTCATGGCTTTAACCCTGTATGCAACTGGACTGGCTTTATGCACTGTCCTTAGCTGGCAATTACCTATCTCCAATTCAAACCCTAAGCTGCTTCTTCAACATTTCTGCCACTGCAGATGCCTTTTTATGACTCTTAATAAATAGATTTCATAGATAAAGACTGTTTTCAGACATTCTGAATTTGCAACAAATCTAATTAAAACTCCCTACACAAATGCCACTCAGGTGGAGTAGAGGGATAAATCACTGACTCTAGTCCAGCATCATGGCTTTTGTTAGTGGGTTGGATGGCTTTCATTGTGGGGTGATAACAATTGCATCAATAATCTTTGGTCGTGGCTGGAGATGCTGATGTATGGGGGTATAGTCCAAACTGGGGACTTGAGTGGCGACTTGGCTCAACTGCTGCAGATGCAAGATAAAGCACCACATCTCCATTGCACTCCAAACCCTCAGATAGGACTATGCAATCTAAGAAGCTGGAGGAAATGGAAAGGTCATATAAAATAAGTGATAGTTCTCTGACTGAAAGTGAGAGCAAGACCTCCCAGGATGCCCGTACATTCCATGACCAACTCCAGCTTGTATCAGGTAGGCCAGTGGAAGATAAGGAGAAACTAGAAAACCTGGTGATGGATGATGGGGAACAAGGGTAGAAGGATGTCCATATGATGTGTGTGTGTGTGTGTGTGTGTGTGTGTGTGTGTGTGTGTGTGTGTGTGTGTGTGTGTGTGTGTGTGTGTGTGTGTGTGTGTGTGTGCGCATGTGCTCGTGTGTGTGTGTGTGTGTGTGTGTGTGTGTGTGTGTGTGTGTGGTTGTGTGTATGTGTGTGTTTGTGTATGTGTGTCTGTGTATCGACACTCACACACACACACACACACACACACACACACACACACACACGCACACAAAAATATTATATGGTTGTCATTCACTCTGTCAGATCACCTATTTGATAATGAAATGCCATCACATATTCCATTTACTGAAAGTTTAAGATGTTTAATGAATGAAATATCAAATGTATGTAGGTAAATGTGGGTTTGGAAAACTAAAGAGAGATATGGATCCCCATTCAAGTTTAAAGGACAGGAACTGAAAAATGTATATTCGCCTTTTCTTGATATGTTTTGCTGTGCTAATATCTCTACAGTACTTTGCATAGTGATTAATACATTTTACTTTATTCTGACACAGAATGCCCTGATGAAGCTGGCAACTGTGATGTAATTTTGTTTTTTTATTTGGGCTTTCTGTTTCCCAGAATGCTATGTGCATCCTCAGAGTATAAGAATGTCATTCCCTACTCAGTTATGCTAGATTGCCTTTGCATTCACTTAGAATGAAGACACTCATACATACAATGAGAATGTCTAGATTGCATCTGAAATTTTTTCAGTAATACACTTGGAGTTCCTGTGTTTTAAAAGACAGCAGTAAACAGTTTCCTCTTTGGCTGCTAAATAACATTACGATTATACTTTTCTTTTGTAAAAATAGGAACTAGATCCTTCAGTCAGTCTCAGTCCCTTCTCCTGACCTTATACAACTGTACAACCCTATCCTAACCTAAACTCTACCCCTAGAATACCAACCTCATTTCCAACCTGAGTCCTCAATCCCAGACCTTAAATCTCCAGACCCTCTCCCATGCTGCAGGGTGCTTGAGTCAGTGGCTTCGAGAAGCCATGCTGCTGGGTGCTTGAGTGAGTGCCTTCAAGACAGTGTTTTCTCAAGTGCTTGAGACTCGAATGCCTGAACTGCTCTCTCATGAAACTTTACTCAGACACCAAAGGGTAGGCCATAAGAAAGCTGAATAACACAGAAATAACAGCAAAGAAGAAACAGGTTACTTATGCTTTTTAAAAATATGTCAGTGTAGGAATACTTTTATATAGAGTAAATACACCTTGTGAAAGAAAATGACATCTTAACAATGTAGCTGTACTCTACTGTGACCACAGCAAAGGAATATGCAGTAAACTCTCAGTTAACTGGCACCCATAAGGATTGGTAGATGCTGGATAACTGTAGTTTCTGGTTGTTTGAGAGTTACTATTAAAAACTGGCCTGACTAATTCTGTACCCTATACTATTTCTTTGGTTTGAGTTGTTCTCAGGTTGGGGAGAGAGAAATTTATTCTTATCTTCCTTTTTAAAACTCTAAAAATGTAAGGTATGTTTCTGCGGGGGGGGGGGGGGGGTCAAAAAGTGCAACAGATGAAAATTGTACTTTATTTCTTCGATTTTTTTTTTGTCAGTTGCTCGAGTGCTGGTTGCTTGAGGTCCAGTTAACTGCGAGTTTACTGTATATCTATTGCTATTTCATTACAAATACTGCAAAAGAGACTAAAGAATAAAATAATTTGCTGAGATTTACTAAATATGGTAAAATCTTGTGTTCATAATGTTTTAAGAGGAGAAGACATAAATAGTTCAGTATTTTATCACAACAACATTTCTGAGACAGTCAGTTATTTACAAAACATATGTTAGCCTCTCTTAAGCTACTGAATTGAAGTAATGCTTAAGTTGAAATGAATGTCTGTTCTTTAATTGGTCGTGAGGAAAATGTATCAGCAAATACCAATGATATGTTTCAAGATATTTGGCTCTTCAGTGAGGTTTAGGACTAAAGCTAATATTTTGGCTGGTATTTAAAGTCTGTTTACTTGAACTGATGTATTTGCCAGGGACACACTTCTGCACTGTAAAAACTAAGCAGCAAAGTTAAGCCGTCATCTGTTGTAGGGTATGACTCAGTTTCTGCAATTCCAAGATAGATTTGCATGGTTGCAGGAAAAATAACTGTTGTTGATACTTATGTGTACAGGTATGTATAGGCCTATTGAAAAGGATGAGTTGTTTAGTTACTATCAAGTTGCTACGATGCCTGTCCACATAATTCGCATAACATTCCAGGTTTTTGGTCAACATTCCAGTTAATGAATTGCAGTTCATTGCATAGAGATAGATCTGATTGTGACACAGAAGACTTATAACTGATTAGTAACCTAGCATTGATGGAGTTGGTGAGGGAGGGTAAGAATGAGTGGCCAGCACTGGTTTACCACCCTGAGGGGAGGGCAGTGGTCTGGTCTATTACAATGCCAGAAAAGTCTGTATCATGCAGCCATGAGCTGGACACATGCACTTGGCTGTCCTAATTTGCTTTTGCATGACAGCCTTCATTTTACATGTTCAGAGGCATACTTGCATTCAGAGAAAGCTGAAGCAGGCCTTCAAACATGCACTTCAGCCACAAGGGTAGTGGTTGGGGACCAAAACAAAATAACTGCTTTGATAGCTGTCTGGATTATGGCTATTCCCCACCCTGAGTTGGCTGTTACCCCATAAAACAGAAGAGAACAGATGGGCTGTGCTTAGTCGCTGGAAGAAACAGATGATCAACAGACAATGAGGGAGTTAGAAAAAGTATATAACAACTCAAGTTAAAAAACTGTGTTCATAAATGATCTCTGTACTTATGCACCTTTAGGCTGAATAGAGTATTTATAGCACAAAGATGCAGATGTTAGAAAAATCTGAACATCATTAGGTGTGATGAATCATTTGTGTAGAAGCTTGTATAAGTAGATTTCCAGTAATCTGACAAGGACATGGTATGGAGTATTTTAAGAATTATTTTTTTCCATTTTCATACTTTTTTTCAGTATACTTCATAATTATTTGGTGGGACTCTTCTAATGTGATTAAAAGTATATCTACAGTAGCTAGTTAGCTATTTGAGATGAAGTTTACCTTTTCAGTCTTAGTCAATATAATTATAACCGGAGGAATTTTTGATTCATGTTGTTCCACTATCAATTGCATTTTGGACCTGATATTTTGTGGAAGTTGCTGACGTATTACCGATGCCTGAGTAGTATCTGATCTTGTTGCTGTTGAATATAGCCTGAGGTTAATGGAGCTGTACATTCTATGAACTCAGTCCAACATTTAAACTGCTGACATCACTTGTATTGCATAATCTTGTTTGCCTGTGATTATACATATACCATTGCAAACACGGTGAGGACTGAAAAGGGTTTAACCAATGCACTCGCAAGATGAAGAACAAGGGAATTAATGTATACACACATGCATATGTGTATTTGTGTACGTAAGTGAATGTGTGCCTGTCTCTATATATGTAGTGTTTTTTATAGGGCACACCTGTAAAAAGATAGCATACTGATACTTTCCAGGATGGAGCCTAACCTGGAAAACTTAACTTTTACATTCATGGCTGACAGTGCAAATTTATAACTTTCCTAGTATTAAGCCCTTTGAATGAAGGCTTTACACTCTCCTTTCTTAAGTGCTTATCACATCATAAAGATTGAAATCCATTGGATTGTGACTGAAATGCAGTGATATTCATTAACTCACTCATTCACTCCTTCATTTTCCATTTTATGGTCATAGGGTAAAAAAGGCTATCTAGTCAGTCGGTGGCACAAGGCAGATGTTACAATCCTGGATAAGATCCCAATCTATTAATAGATTTATACACAAATACACACAAACTCGTGTGGGAATTTGGAGGATTACAATTCAGCTGCGGCATGTTTTTGAGATATGAGAAGAAATCAGAGCATCAGTTAAACAAAGATGAGCACAAAGCTGACATTTTAAAGTCATAAAGCAGGTACCCCATCTAAGAACTGCAGTGGAAAACCAAGTACCGCAAGTTGCTCATTATCATTTGTATTGCACCTTCTTCTAGCATGCATGTATATGTATTGTGTTGTATGTGGTTGTATAAACCCCTTTACTGTGTCATGTTCTGCATCTATAATTCTGTATATTAATGTCTAAAAAGCTCCATCGCTCACATGAACTACACTGTACATGCAAAGTATAATTTATGCTCAACCACCACCACCTAATAAATGAATACATTCTCAGAAACCTCAGAGACATAATATTGCTGGATAAATTGTGAGGTAGGAATTATTTGGGTCTTCTTTTCTGCATCTGAAATTCGGAAATAAGTAGCTTTTCATTTCAAAATGCAAATACTTTTGATTGTATTATTTAAAACAGAAATGTATACTACAACAACTGGTAGATATATCTGATCATATTAAATTTAGGCAGATATCAGACAAAAAATAAAGCTAAAACAACAAACAAACAAAAACGACCCCACTGATTTTCTTTCTGAAGCGGAGTATTAAATGCTTTCTACCAAAGCTAACATGGACCATTCTAACAGACTCTGAACTATTTCATAGTGTGGGGGAGAGATACAGCAGCTATGTTGAAAGGGTAGGCCACATCTGTGCTACAGCATTGAAAAAGAAACTAGCATGAAAAGATGTGATATAATGTTCCTTTCTGTTATCAAATTCAGTGCCAACATCCACATTCCAGGGCAGAAAATAAGAAACCACCTCTTTTTTCACTTTTTTTACAGCCAATGAGTTCATGACCTTAAAATAGCACTGCCCTCCTCCCTCTACACATACACAAACACACACCAACAAATCCATTAGTACAGCATTGACTTTGTTCATTGAAAGTGCTTCCTGTTGGGTTCTGTCAAACAGAACAACTGTTGACAAGACGGTAGCTGAAGAGTGATGCATGCTTTACGGGAAACATTATAGTAATTTCAGAAGATCTGATCTGTCTGTTTTTATTTAATTTCACACTGACCCCTGTTGAGCCCTGAGCTCCCCTTACACACACACACACACACACACACACACACACACACACACACACACACCTGTCTCTCGGTCTTCTGCTCTCCTTTCCTGTTTATGTCATATTGCTCAGTTACTTTACTAAAGGCTATTCAGACATAAAGGGGTCTAATCATAGACCTATAAATGACAACATAGGCCTACCTACATTCAAACCAAAAAAGGCTGCCTGCCCACAAAGATTCCAAAGGAAAGAAGAAAAAAAAACAGGTAGTGGCCACCACACTGAACAGCTTCAAAACTTTTATTTAAAACACAATTAAAAACACAGGAATGAGCACTTTTGGGGCCAAGCCCTTCTTCAGTTACAAAACTCAAATGAAACTGCAGTTTTTATATAGCTCTTTAGTTAACATTCAGTACCACACCCTCCTTTTCTTTAGTGCAGGTCTTAAAGGTATAACCCCATTTAAACCTGGAGTTTTATACTTACATTCCACTAAATGGCTTGGGCTATACTCTATATTCAGGCCTACCTACATTCCACTAAATGGCTTGGGCTGTATTCATATTCAGAGACAGAAGAAATAGTAAATAGGCACACTCCATGACAAATACCTGCTTGGTGTAGAGGTGTTACCCTTTTCTTCCATTTCTGCAATATCCTCTTTTCTGATTTTAGGACCTGCTTCTTGTCATGTTCACTTTGGCATAACAACTGCCTAAATACAGACATGTAGAATCGTATAATAAGATAGAACCACTGTTTGATTAAGTAAGCAAACAGGCAAATTGATGACTTCACATAAGAAATGCTTTATAGTGCATTTGCTTAAACACATTGAATACAGGATAAAATACTCAGGCAATAATTATTCAGATTTTATTATTTGTCAAAATAGACGTATTGATGTGAAGTTTTTAAAACTAATTTCTAGTACTAAAATTATCTTCTGTCAAGAGCTTTCAGAGCGAAGTCTTTAACCCTGTGAAGAAGTTAATTTAACAAGGATGAGAGCATGAGTACAAAGAAACAAAACATGTATAACAATCCTTTGTTATGAAATCAGTTTAGGTTAAGAAAAAGAAGGTTCTGCTTTATACTGGTATTCTTTCATTTGATTAGTCATACTGGACTCAAATGGTTAATATACTTTTGCTTGGATTATACATGTTTCAGACACGATGAGGCCAAGATAAAATACAATTGCCTGTGTGTAAATATTGCATATATGAGGACCTCCTTTTAAATGGTCTCTTCTCAGTTCTAGCTCCTGGTCAACAAAAAATAATATATTAACAAATTCTACTGATTTCCTGCAAGAAGCAGAGGGGATAATTTAAATGACAGAATATTGCATTTGTTATATTACTGAAACACACATGTGTATTCTTGTATGTTGCATTCACTGCCCTTGATGCAACAAGTAATGCAGCCTGTCTGCCTTTTAACAAAGTGTCAGTAACAGTCTGAAGAGTCAGTTAAAAAATAAAGTGTGGACCTCTTCTGGCGGTGGACACAACATTTATATACTTTCTGTTGCACTCCTATAAGACATATAACGGGAGCAGAATAGAGCAGAGAAGGGAAGAACGTTTGGACTGTCTTATTTAATTATTCTTTCATTCATTGTTATTCATTCTGACCAATTTCAGCCTCAGCCCAGGGTCAGTAATGTGAACCTCGTATGGAGTATATCAGATAACAAAAATATAAAGTGACCGTGAATAAATTACAAAGGATGTGGGATGCGAGGAAGGCACATGCGCATAAACTAGTAAAGTGACAGGATAAATGACTTTGAGATCAATATGCATTTAAGCACAAAGCTTCATTACATTTAGGAAGGAACCGCTGTGCACAGAAGTCTGATTTGGTAGAACTGAAGCAATGGGCGTGAGTAGAGCAGTTAGAGTAGAAGGAAGGTATTAGTTGATTTAGGTTATGTGGCCCGCTCGGTTGCAGGAACATTTAGCTTGCTTAAATGAATGAGATTTTAGCAGTTTATGGAACTTGGGGTAAGATGAAGTGTCTAACTTTCAGTGAGAAGAGCTTCCATAGTTTGGGACAGAGAATTCAGAGGCATGAGGTCTGGAAAGTGTTATTTTTGTTAAAGGACTAGTATGAATCAGGTTTCTGTGGCTGTATACAAGGGCATGTCTTATTAGTTTTGAGGTTCAAGTAATAGCTTGAATAGTTGTGAGCATAGAAGTTGGTCTGTTCTTTACTTAAATGGGGGGGGCCATACCTCTCAACCTCTTAGAGCAAGAAATCTGGACAAAAAGCGATAAAGTAATGTGGGACAAAGGGCGAAAAATAGGGACACATTTTAAATATTGCTCTTACAAACTAAAAAAGTTGATAGATATCAGGTTATGCATGAATTTTCTGATGGGTATGAAGTCTGAAACTCAAATGTCTGTCATTATTTTCTACCTTCAGTCTTGAATGATTTACCACTAATTTGTCAGAAAACCATAATTTTCTGAAAAACAGACTAAAAATATGAAGCAAAAATCTGAACATTTTGCAAAAATCTTTACAGTTGAGAGGTATGAAGCGGCTAGTTTGTTTTTCTAGAGTTACACGGTGATGTTAATTTATTGTGGAATAAGTGACACATCTACAGATTTTGTTTTCTAGTGTTTAAATCATAGTGGCTTTTTTAGCAGATACTGCTGAAACAAAGATACTTAATTTACAAATTCATCATCAAATCAGATATATGTATAAATTGGTTATTTTTTTTACTATTATGTTGTGTTGTTTGTATTAAGTTTATTGTTATGGCAGCCTTACAATTTAGCTTTACTGGTTTGCTTTATAACAACTTACAGCTCCTGGTACACAGCTCATAAGCTGGGGTGTTCCTGAGTAGATGATGTTTAAACTAAATTAGATCTGCATTATTTTGAAGATTGTATTACCACTTTTGGGAATACACATATTTTTGCAAACATTGTATTATTCACATTTGAAAGTGTATTTATAGGTTCACAGATTCATAGGTGTGTACTAGGCTAATGGCCCTGCAGCCTTTACAAGACTAGCCCATAGAATTAACTTGGCATCATGCCACCCAACCTTAGTTGTCAGTGCTTCTGTCAAGTAGAGCCCTTGGAGTGATCCCCAGGGTGAATTTTCTATTTCCCATCCACTCATCATGATTTCTCTTGAAGAGTGTCAGCAAGGTGCTCTGTTTGACATGTATGGGAAGTCTATTCCATAGCATGGGCAGTCTCTGGGTTATGAACCTGTCCCTCCAGCTTCTCTGATGATTGTGGTAATGAGGTTGAGGTCTCTGGACTGTGTGGTGCAGAGGGATTGGAATTTCTTTAGATGTAGCATTTCTAACAGAGCTGGGTCAGACATGGCTTTGTAAGTCAAGCAGAGATTGCCTCTAAGTAGGTGATATGAGACAGAGAATAATTGGAGTTTTTTGAGTTTGTCCATGCAGGACAAGTGTTTAAGGCCTAGGATCATCTTTGTGAGGTACTTTTGTGGCTTCTCCAGTTGTTGCAGATGTCTAGTGAGGTACGACTAATGAGGGAAGAGTAGATGGAGACAATGACCTCTTTCTTCCTGGAAGCAAAACCCTTAGTAATGAGATGTGCCACATAGAAGGACTTTCTGACCACAGTGGCAATGTGGTGGTCCAAAGAGAGGTTGCTGTCAACCTGTGTTCACAGATCTCTTACAACGGTAATTCATGAGAACCAGGTTTTTCCCAAAGGGGATGATGACACATTTTTTGGCATTGAACGTAAGGCCATGGTTCTGACACCTGTTGTTGGTCTCAGTGAGGCCTTTCTGTAGGATGTCAACATCACTTGGGGAGTTAATAATAGCTCCCAACTTAGTCAGCCTTCATGATGGCCTGGCCTTCAGAGAAGTAGATACCAAACAGGAAAGGACCCAGGACTGAACCTTGTGGGACTCCACTTATGACTAGCCAACATTTTGACTTGGAGTCAGCTACTTTCACACTGTGGGTTCTATCTGTGAGCCAGTTTGCAACCCACCTAGTGATATTGTGGTTGATGCCTAGCTTAGTGAGTTTTCCTATGATTCCTGAGTAGGGAATGGTATCAAAGGCATTGGCCAGATCAAGGTAGGCTGTATGAACCACCTTGCCATCATCCACAGCTCTGGTGACTGACTCAAAGTAGTCAACCAAGTTGAGGAAGCATGATCTACCCTTCACAAAACCAAACTGTGTGGGATCCAGAGTTTGGAGATTCCCTATATCCTTGTTTATTCGGTCCATGATGATGTGTTCCATAGCTTTGCTAGTTCCCAGAGTCTGTAGTCACTCCTTCTTTGTGGAGAGTGATCACTGTAGCAATGCGCCATTCGGTAGGGACCAGCCTGAGGTGAGACAGTGATTGAATGGGGCACACAGGTGAGGTGCCAGTTCACTCTGTAGTTCATGTAGAAAATAGCCAGGGATATTGTCAGGTCCCACAGAAGCTGTATTCTTGGCCTTGGACAGTGCTGTCTTAACCTGTGCTGCAGTAATACTGGGTGCTTGGCAATCTACTGGTATTGCGATTGGTCCTTTGGTGGGTGGGGGGAGGGTTAAAGTTGGCACTGAATCTGTTGACCAGTATATTGGCAATATCTGTTGGCTCGGTATAGGAGGTACCATTGTGCAGTAGCTCAGAGCAAATCTGGGTATTGCCATGGATATTCTTTACATAACTATAGAAGGTCTTGTAGTTGTGTTTATTATCTGCTGCAATTCTGTTTTCATAGCTAGCTTTAGAAGATTTAATGAGGGATCTCAACTTTTTGTTGAGGCTGATAAGGGTTTTTTTCTAGTATTGGGACTTCACCTTATTCTGCATCGGTTTCCTCCTTCTGTTGTAGAGTTTGTTTATGGCAGGGGACCACCAGATTGGCTTCCTTTTTTTGGAGGACAGCATCTTGGTTCTATTAGTTATGGTGAGATCCATGCATTTGTGTAGGTGTCCGTACAGTGTATTGGTGTATGATTCAGTGGTCATGCAACTATTCTTCATTTGCATGGGTGCTATGAAGTTAGCCACCTCTGTTTTTAGGAGTCCAAAGTTAGCTTTGGAGAAGTTTTTCATGGTGGTTACCTTTGCGGGGTGGGTGGGAGCGATGTGGATTTCCAAGGTGATTAGTTTGTGGTCAGATCTAACCAGGGAGGAGTTGACTAATAGTGTAGAGCAACGGTCACCCATGTTAGTAATGACCAGGTCAAGGATGTTTCTACCTCTAGTGGGTGTAAGAAAGAGCTGGTCCATGGCATTGGAATTAATGAATTCCGGGAAATGTTGGGCAAGTGTATTGGTACACAAGTAGTTTTCCCAGTTAATGGAGGAGTAGTTGAAGTCACCCAGTATGAGAGTGTTAGGTTAGACCCTAATATTCTCCAGGGTGCTTAGGAACATGGAGTGTGAGTCTTGGGACATGGTTGGGAACCTATAGCAGGCTACGACCTGAATCACTGTCTTACCAATGTTAGCTGCACCTGAAGTATCTCTGATGCATTATGTTGGGCTACCTGTCTGGAGGTATGCGCATCCTTTATGAATATGGAAACACTGCTGCCTTTGGAGCTTTGGTCTAAGTTCTGAGATCAAAAGGTGTGGAATGAGTTATAGACTGGTAGTGCAGGGGTGCTTTCTGCTGCCTTGAACCAGGTCTCTGTTACAGCACAAATGTCAATGTTCTCCATTTTAAGGAGTGCTTTGAGCGAGTTCATTTTGAGATTTAGACCTCTAGCATTGAGCAGCATAACCCTCAAATTGCATTTGTTTGTAGCTGTTACAGTGGTAATTTGGTCTTTGGAACACTGCCTAAAAAAGGCACTATAGGGATGGAAAAAGCCTTGGCAAGTATCCAGAAGCCCAGGAGTGACAGATGCAGGCCATCTCTGGCAAAGCATCGAGGTCTGTCAATCATATCATACCAGGCAGACAGATACTGCATCCCCATAGAATGACACCAGAAACTTAGCTAGTTGTTGAAATCAATCATTTTCTGCTTGTAGTATGGCATAATTCTAGGTGATGGTAGGAGGCTGCTCAGGGCTAGGGCCTTACCCACCTGGGCTACATAATCCGAGAGCTCCTCCATGTCTCTTTTCATGTAGTCCAGGGAGGTACATCTCAGCTCATTCACATCCACATGTACAATGATAGAGTCATATTTGTACCTGTTGTTGGGGGACCTGAGTATGTGCGTTATGTGGTGGATCCTGGCAACTGACAGGCAGTTGACTGTTACTTTCTCCTTATTCAGCGTAGTGAGTGGGACATTAGTGTGCTTCACTATTGAGTCACCTATGACTAGTGTGTTGGGCATGCTGTTTTGCCTTAGGGGCTTTGGTTGAGTTGCACACTGTTTAGGACAGTTATTTGTTTTGTGATTAGTGTTGTGTTGTGGTGGTCCAGTGCATTTCTGCCTTGGAGGTCTCTGCTGTTTGGGTAGATTTTTATTGAGAGCCTCCACAAAGGTGGGTGTGTGGTTTGTGTTTTTATGTGAAGACAGTACTGGTGTGTGTTCTCGAGGGCTATGTGCTCCATGTGGTGTGGTGCAAGTGTTGACTTTCTCCTCTTGAGCAGCTATCCTGGTCTTGGCTGGAGAGTGCGTGGCTTCCAATTTGGATATATAAGTGCATCTCTCACAAGTCTGCATGTTGGGAGGTAAGAGGAGAGAGTTGTCAGTGTACATGAGGCAGTTGCTACATTGCCTTAGATGCCCAAGTTCACCAGGTTAATAGGAGAAAGCAAAGGGAACTGACCTTTAAACATGCCTGGAGGGGTGTGCATTAATAATAAGTACTGGAGCTGTTTCCTTGTAGAACTTTTAGTGCTGGTAGCACGTTTGTGGGCTACAACAATTTCTACAAGAAGTCTGGCAAAGTGCTAGACTAATAAGATATAATAAGCTAGTAAAAGTGCAGGAGATGAGAGAACTAGCAGATCTAAGGAAAAAAATTGAAGAGTAGACTTTTTGGCACCGCTCTGAAGCTTACAAACAGTCAAGTCAAACATTTAAGGAATGATGCTTTGTTTTTTTTTTTTCCTTTTAATTAATGAATAAAACACATATTTGGAAGTGGTGGATTTTCAGTTTACTTTGTCAATCCAAACTGTTTACAGTTTCATATATTAGATAGGTTTCATAAGAGCTTCATGGTCATTCACGAGCACCTTGCCAATACATACCCTCAGGCTTTACCTCTTTCTCAAGGAGAGAGAAAGAGCAGTTAGTCCTTGGGTAAATGTGACCACCCATTTAGTTTAGTCTGAAGGAAGATATTGAATCACACTATTTAACCTGTAGATGAAGATTATTCCAGAGAAGCATGAGATGCCGGGTGATGAATATTTATCTCCATTCCATTTATCTACTGATAAAGTTTAGACCTCTGGTTCTAGTATTTTCTGAGATATAAGAGGTCATGGACCACTGGATATGTTGAGGTAAGCAAGGCATAGACTATCCCCCCAAGGAGTCTATAAGACACAGAGTAAAGGGACAGAGTGTCCAAACTTTTCTCTTCTGAAGTTCTGAATACCAAATATATTTTTTGTTTGGAACTTCTGGTGCTTTTCAAGTTTGATGGTATGTTGAGTAAGATAAGTACCTAATAGAGAACTGTATTCAATAAATGTTCTGATCTGTGCTGAATAAAAGGAAACAATAACCTCTTTGTATCTCAACAAAATACCTTTGTCTATTAGTTGTGTCAAGTGACAGCATTTTCTGACTACAGCTGCCATGTGAAAATCAAAGGAGGGGAAGTGTCAACCCAAGTGCCCAGGTCCCAATTTGTTGCTCGGCTGTTCACATTCTGATTTCATACAGAAATGTTCATGGTACATGATTTACATTTCTAGGTTTTGCATGTTTATTCTATGATTCATAGTTACTGCACAGCATTCAAAAAGATAAGGCATGCTATTTCAAGCCTTCCATTATGTCTTTATATCTTCATGGAGTGAACATTTCACTTCCTAAGCTAACATTCTTAGCTTTGTTTTTAACTGCGGAAGTGACTTTAAGGTATATGGTAAAATTAAACTTCTAAATCAACTTTAAGTTAAGTAACCAGTTTACTAAGTATTTGAAGAATGCGACATCATGTATATAATTACAGGATCCAATTTATAAGGTCACAGACTAGAAGTCAGATGTTAGAAAAGGTAAAAAGAAAAGCCTACACACACACACACACACACGCACACACACACACACACACACACACACACACACACACACACACACACACACACACACACACACACACACACACACATAACAACAGATAGTGCTCCTGCACCAGCCAACATGGGGGACTTTGCTTCCCTTACCACATAACTTAATTATTTTTCTTCAGCCTTGGCTCTGTGGCACAAAGGGATGGATCCCTGACTACAGCTTAGGCAACTCAGGAAACCACAGTTTGATTAGCAGCCCTGGCACTAGAAAAGACAGGCAAGGAGAGAGAGAGAGAGGAGTAAATGGGCAATGCCTTGAGGAACTACCTCTACCAAAAATATCTTTATTATGGGAGATTTCAACTACCTCCTCAGTAGACTGGAGCACCTATACCTCCCAAAATGGGTTTGTCCAGAAGTTTTTAGGTTTAATAAATAAAAATTCTTTGGAACATATAGTCAATAAACCAACTAGAGTACATAATATTCTTGACCTGATCCTGGCTAATATAGCCAGTACATATTCCACTCCTCCAGTTTCTATATCCCTGGTTAAGTCTGACCATAAACTTGTAACCTTCTCTTTCATTCTCTAAAACTTCTGCAGTAAATAATTCTGAATTTAAGGATTTTAAATGGCATACCTCTTCAAACTCTGATGAGCTATCCAGTTTCCCTTATATCTTCACCATACTTGACCTGGATACAGCTGGAGTTTTATGAAATGGAGTTCGGCCATCCCCACTAGAGCCAAATCTAATGAGAAGTTTAAGAACAAAACATACTGCTGGGACACCTGCTTAAATAACCTCCATAACAAGAGAAGGAATGAATGAATGAATGAATGGATGAATGAATGAATAAATAAATAATTAAATCATACAACAGACAGAAAAATCCTCATGTTAAAGACTGCATCAAAATAGCAGTAAGGAATTAAAAGCTACTATCATGACTAGTAAAGAAAATCATGAACTTAAATTACATTTTGAAGCCAAGGATAATTATAAGTCCTTCTTTACTTATATTAGGAAATTAAGACATAACATCCAGCATTCCAAACTTCTACAAAATGGCACCACCCACTCTGACCCAGTAGACATAGCAAATATACCAGGAGACAAATTTAGTGCAAATTCTGCCCCAGACAACTATCATAATTCCACAAATTCTTGAATTTTGTACACCTGCTAGTATCACAAATGAACACATATGGAAGCTGTTATCTAAAACAAAACAAAAATAAATCACTTCCTTGTGGCCTAGTAATTTAAATGGATATCTGAACAACAGTATAAACATGCCATTATAGAAGCATTTTTTAAACTATTTAACCTGAGCTTAGCTACAGAATTTGTTCCTGAAGTATTTCAAAGTGCAGTGGCAATGCTGCAGTACAAAGATGGTCCTACTACCGATACAGCTAAACTGATTTGAAAATCCATAAATGCATCATATCTCACCTTATAAACTATATCAAAATCCTTATCAGGCTGGACCTACATCAGTTTGGCTTTTTCAAAAGAAGATCATAGCCATTCCATTTAGACAACTTCTTCAAGAAGATCACTCAAGCTGTAGCTTAAACATCTGAAGTAGCTTTAAGTTACAAAGCTTATTTGGATATAGCCAAAGCATTTAGCAATGTGTTCTGTACTGACATCTCAAACAAGCTAAAGTCTAAAAGTAGCTCTCTGCATTGCGAGGTGGATAACCAGCTAGAGAACCCATATAATTAAGGTGGCAAGTGCCTTCTCAGTTATTCTTTTTTACACTCATACTTACCAAATATTTTACCAATTCATTGTTCGCTTGATTATTGCAACTAGTGCTGTATTAAAATTAATAAAACTATTGAAATTTAAGTGGTGTACGGAGAAAACAGCTAAATATAAATGCATCAAAATGCAATATCGCCACGCTTGTTAAACTATTCTGTCTGTCAATGTGTAGCCAGTACTCCAGTCCAAAATGATAATGTAGTTATGGACCTTGGAACCTGGGTTGATAATTCCTTCTCTTTCAATGATCATATAACACCAATAGAATATCCTTTTGTTTAGCACAACTGATATCTAAAGGTATATCATTCAGGTCAAAATAAGTTATTAATACTCTTTATGCAGCCCTAATTAGTCAAATTATTGAGTACGCTATCCCTCGTCGGATGTACCTTTCTATACATATTAATAAGATTGAAAAGCTCCAGAGGTTCATAACCAAGGAGACTATTGGTCGAAAGTTTCCGAACTACTTGGAAGGTATGAAGCAATTTCCCTTCACCCTGTTTGTTATAAACAGTTGTGTGATTACTTATGGCTGGAACTACACCATTCAGGAACTCATCCTCTTTGATCTCCTGTGTCTTTGCAGGTTAACTATGTCCACTAATACCAAACCCGGGGAAGTAAATCTCCACCAGAATATAAAATAAAACATGCTGGAGAGGCAAATTTATTACCCAATGCCTAACCCACTTTAGAAACAAACTTCCCCTGCAAGCTGAACAAAATGACACCCAAGCATCATTCAAGCTAAACATGGATGATTGTATGGGTACCCATAAATGTACTCTAGACTGACATGTTTTGCCCTTCTTGAAATGTGGGACAAAGCATGAGGGAGGCTTTCAGTAAAACATAAATGGTTTTGTGACCCCTTTGAATGATGGCAACAGTAGTGGATTGGAGAGAAAGACTTTGAAATCGTGGAGATGTGCATAGTGTAGCAGACAGACTAGGTGTATATCAGCCACAGGTTCCAACTTGCTTTGCTTAGGGTTGCTTGGAAATGTAAATATCTGTAATAGTTATTGTTAAGCAAAGAGAGAGGGGGAATGCAGAATCACAGAAAGAGAAAAAGATGCAAGTATTCAGAGAGTTGGTAGAATAAATAATCTAATAATGTAAGAAAACTAAAGAAACTCCATTTGAAGATGTTAAGCCAAGGGCATTAGAGTTTGCAGTAAAACAAGTGTCCTCTTGCCAGCTTTATATTACTTTTGTTTAGTGATATTCAGTATTCATTCGTGTTTATTTTGTTATTTACTACAATCTGAAGTCATACAAGTGGAGCAACAGTCTGAATAAAGGAGGTCTTCAAGTGTGAGTTCAGAGAGGAAAAAGAATGTAATCATTAGAATCAGTCAAGGGAGTAGGCAGGGTCAGAGTGTAGGGGAAGAGCCATCTCAGGCACATTAGAGAAAAAGAAAGAAAATATATGAGTGTTTTGACTAAAAGACACACTAAGGGCTGAGGATGACAAACCAAGATGATAAGAAAGAAAGAAAGAAAGAAAGAAAGAAAGAAAGAAAGAAAAAGAAAGAAAGAAAAGATAGAGCTGTATAATGTATGTCAATGGAAAACCTCTTAATATGGTTTGTTTTCTTTTCTGTCAATTTACATTTGCCTATGTTTTAAGTGATAATTTAAGAAAGGTGTTTAAAATGTTTCATAAAAAAGTAAGGAGGGGAGGAAAGACTTATGGGAAAGTTAAACATCTTTAATGAGCCAAATGGGTGATTGTGAGCTTCATGGTAGAGAGATAGGAAGCAGGAGCTAAATTCAGGTTTGGACTTCAAGCCCTTCAGCCAACAGATGCAGGACTATAGCAGAAAAGGGAGACTTGTGGATCTGATCCTCTCCAAGGCAGAGGGTATTGTTGATGTCCAAGAGGAAGGATTGTTAGCTAACAGACATCAAGTCACTGTATGCTGTGCAGCTCAGTATAGGGAATGACTGCAAAACAAAATATGATATAGTGGCCTATAAATGGCATGGATTATGCCTAACTGAGAGAGAGAGAGCATCAACAACAAGTTAGCAGAGTGGACCAAACTAGTGTGAAAACACACTATCAGAATGGACTATGGGTGGAGTATTCATCCAATGGCTACCAGAATGATGGTTATTATTTTGCAAATTGAGAAAGTAGGGGAACATGATGGGTGAGAAGCAAGTGAGAGAAAAAACAATACCTAGATAAAAGGAAAAGAAAATAGAACAGAGGTGAATATCAGTGTGGTTACTTAGGATGCTAATTATTAAAGCTAGAACCATAGGAAAGGTGGGCTGTAATGGTTGAATGTCCCAGGTGGTGATCTTTAGGTGACACCAATCAGAGTATGCAACCAATACAATAACAGAAGAGTTTAGCAGTTTGCATACTGTTATTAAGCAGAAGTGGTCACTTAATGACAGCGTTCAACTCTCAGACTGTTAGGTTAATACATAATAAACTTAATTGTGGTTGAGAAGGATCTATTGACCAGTTCATTTACCCAGCTATTAAACTACAATAAATAAATAAATCACTGAATAGTCATTTGTAAATAATTACATTCATTTTTTAATTTCTCTTTCGATTACTTGTAAATGTTGTTTAATTTGTTAGTCTTAGTTTTCTTTTGCCATTGCTGCTACAGTTTGTACTTAGTATGAATTTATTTTGTATGCTGCTTTTTTGAAGTTAAAAGATGGAACAGTTCTGCAGGGGCTTCCACTGAAAAGAGTGTTTTGACCCAGTCAGACCTTTATGGCTAACAATTGCAAATAAGTAAACAAATAGTCAATCCTACCACCAGGGACTTGTTATAGTAGACTACATTTTGCCCAGCTTACCATGGCGGAAGACATGAGCTTGGATCTGTGTTAGTATATTTGTGCTGTACTTTGCCCTACCATTCCAGCCTGCTGTACAGTACTGTAGTACTGACCTAACTAATACTCCCTGTCTGTATAGCTCACTGACCACTTCACTCTGCAGGCCCCGTGTCCTTGAACACCACCACTTAAGGATCCTAACTATCGCTTATCATGTAATGCTGTAAGGGGTAGCTCCACTTCATGGTGTGAACTCTCATACGTTCACTTCATTTTGGACGTTGGTAACTAGGATTGTCATTTTTTCAGTAGTCAAAAGTGTGATATTTTTGCTGAGATAGAATTTTTGTCAAAGATTATTGCACAACAGTCATCATTTTTATTTTTTCTTTATCATCCAAATTATAGTTCAGTATTGCAAAATGATAGCTGCTTTGATTGCTTCTTACAGTATCAACGTAATCAGGAAATCTAAGTAGTGAACCCTCTGATATTCTAGGCCTTTTAGTAGATACTGTTGTCTTGATCTCCTGTTTGCCACTGTCTTGGTATTTGTTTAACTCTGTATGGCAAACGCCTGTTCTGCTTTGTTGTATTTCTTGTTAATCCCTGCTTTGCATCCTGTCTTGTAACAGCAAGCTTCCATTGTGCTGTGCCATAGTAAATCCCTGTTTTGTCTACTGTTATGGGTTTGCCTTTGCCCACCAAGCTTCCTCAGCTGCCTTGGTGCTCTTCCTATCACCTCCCTTCTATTACAACCTCCCTAATACACAATCTTTCTGCATGCTTTTACATGTACTCTTCCCTTGTCTAGCCAGCAGTGAACATCTGCATCTGTATGCTCCTTCCCCTACGTACAGTATATCCTGGACTGAAATAATTGACTTCTGCTGGTAATTGCTGTTGTAGCCTGCCCTGTGTGCCATGATTTGGTATGAAGCCTTAGCTTCGTGGGACATGGGCACATAATCAAATGGTGGACTCCCACTCCTTCAGTGCTGCTGCATTTACCCCATATTGATTTATCTGTCAATGACAAAGATCTGTTTTTTTTTTTAATTGCTATGCTGTGCTTGGTGATCTGTCTTGATTAAGTATTATATAAATGTACTATATTGCCAAGCTAAAGCTCACTCTTTACCTAGCTTTAGTACATTTCTTACACAGTTGGGTTTGTTATGTTATCTGTATTTATTGCACTTCCTATTCTTAACACAGAATCTATCTGTTCTACCTTTTGGTATTTCTAAAATGGCAATGCCTGAATGTATTACCCTGTAGTACTTTTATAATATCATGTGTACATTTATTATGCTGTGGAATTTTTATACAAAAGATGATGTCTCTGTTGCCCTGTACTATTTTTAAAAGTGATTTTTTTTTCATGCATTTGACCAACATGACAGGATTTATATTTATTGCATACCAGCATACTGTCATTTGCAAAACAAGATTATCACTTCTCAGTATGGCACACAGCATTACCAGGGACGTGAGGAGAGGAAAGCGCTTTGCTTGCCAAATAAAATACATGATTAGCTTACTCTGCCTTGTGCTATCTCTGTTTATCTCTGTGATCCTTGACATCTATGAAGGGTGGAAGATATTATGGTCTGGTGCACTCCCAAATATGTGGTGATGTCATCATCTCTCACTATGCTGTCTGGCATCTGATCACACAGAAATATGAGAACTGATAAAAAGCTACAGATCATTACAACATCATGTGTTCCACTTTGAATGTGGGAGAATAATTTTTCTGATCATGGCCAACTGATACAGACTTAGGTAAGCAAACACATCAACTAGTAAAGTTGCTTGCCTTTAAAAATTCCATAATTATGTCTTACAGACAGAAATAAAAAAATATATATTATGCATGCAATGCCCTTCACTTTAATACTTCAGTACCAGAGACAAAAGAAAAAGCTGCTTAATAAATGTGAAGGCCATTCAGAAATCATGAGGGGGGAAACAACTATAAGCAGCTGGCAGGGCATCTGCGGCATGAAGGACATGCATACCCAAGTCTTGATAGTAAAAGACTGACTAAACAGCAAGCTGCCAGAAAGAATAAGAGGCATAATATGCAGTACCTTTCAGGGTGTGGAACAGCATAGCTAATACTGATAACATTCTAACTCTTCTGATTATATGTTACATGCTGAATTGTAGTAATAAATACAGGGCACAAATATGAGGCAAAAATCAGGGGCACTTTAGAGCTACGTTTGTAGACAGACTAGAGATAAGCTACTTCAAAAGCCCAGGTAGCTAACTGACTCCCTACTACCCATATCTTGTTGTTGGGAAAATAAATGGACTATTCTGGCTTCTTGGGTAGAAATGAATGAGGTGTACAGCTCCTGCCTAGCCCAGGAACACCTGATTCCCAGCTCCAGCATTAGTTATTGCATATGCCATGGTCTGTATCTTTTATCTCCCCTTCTTCCCTTGCTTGTCCCCCAGGTAATCTGCTCTTTATACACTGGTTTCTCTGCTATTTCCCATTGTTTCTTGCCTACTGTCTATCCCTTTACATGAAAATGCTACCGGCAAAGCACCATAGTTCATCCCTTCACTGACTTATTTTTCAATATACTGTCTGCCCTTATATATATATATATATATATATATATATATATATATATATATATATATATATATATAAGCCTAGCCAGAGTGTGTTTGGCTTTCGCCACCCATTTTAAATTAATTTTGCTATGCCCTTTTTTGAGGTTAGTATACTGTGCCTCTGTCTAACAGTGACACAGAAGTGATACCCGGGGTAAATCTACGATCCCCCATCTACTCATCAAGATTCCTCTTGAAGAGAGTCAATGAGGGACTCTGCCTAACCTGGACTGGGATTTTATTCCAGAGTGAAGGGAGCCTCTGGGTTATGAATCTGTAACTCCAGCATGTCCTATTTATTTCAGTGCTGAGGTTCAAGTCTCTCGAGCGCGTAGCTCAATGGGATTTGGATTTTCTGAGGTGCAGCATGTCCATTAATTCCGGGGTAGACATGGCTTTATACATCAGGCACAGATCGCCTCTGAGCAGGCGGTATGCCACTGAGTAGAGCTGGAGTTTCTTTAACAGGGCAGCATATTGCATCTGCTTGATCCTCTTGGTGAGGTACTTTTGGGGTCTTTCCAGTTGCTGCAGGTGTCTGGTAAGGTACATCCCAAAAGGGGCATTGTACTCAATTATGGGCCTGATGTGGGATGAGTAAAGAGGCATGATGACCTCCCCTGATCTAGATGTGAATCCCTTCATGATTAGGTGAGCTATATAAAATGATTTTCTAACCACTTTGGCCACGTGGTTGTCAAATGAGAGATTGCTATCAACTTGGGTCCCCAGGCCCCTAATTACTTCTTCCGTACTTAATGGATTACCACTTATGTGGTAATTTGTGGGCACTTTGTTTTTGCCAAAGGGGATGACTATACACTTTTTGGCATTTAGCTTGAGGCCATGGCACTAGTTGTCTGTTTCTATGAGGCCCTTTTGGAGGATGCTTGTGTCGGCTGGAGAGTCAATTATGGCACCCAGTTTGCAGTCATCTGCGAACTTGGTCAGCCACAGTCCTTCCATGTTGGCCTGTACCTCTGAGAAATATATACCGAACAAGAGAGGTCCCAGGACTGAGCCTTGTGGGACGCCACTTGTAACTGGTTTGGAGTCTGACATGTCTCCAGCAATTCTAACCATGTCAGTTCTGTCCTTGAGCCAGTTTGCAACCCATCTAGCGACATAGGGATTTATATTTAAGCTGGTGAGCTTATCTATAATGCCCGAGTGGAGTATTGTATCGAAGGCTTTTGTGAGGTCCAGATAGGCTGTGTGGACCACCTTCCCCTAGTCAATGGCCTTGGTGACTGTTTCAAAGAAATCGACCAGGTTTAAGAGGCAGGATCTGCCCTTAACAAAGCGGAACTGGGTAGGATCCAGTGTCTGTAGGTCCCCAATATCTTTATTTATAAGGTCCATGATGATCCTTTCCATAGCTTTGCAGAACAAGCTAGTCAGGCTTATGGGGCAATAGTTTCCAGGATCTGTTGAGGCACCACCTTTGTGGAGAGGGACCACTGTTGCTGTACGCCACTCTTTGGGTACATATCCTGTAGTAAGGCTGAGACCGAACAGTAGTTTTATGTTTGGGTTTAGCTCTTCTTGGAGTTCATGTAGGATGCAGCCCAGGACACCGTCTAGTCCCATTGATGCTGTGTTTTTTGCTTTGGAGAGGGAGGCTCTTACCAGAGCATCTGAGATGTTAGGGGGGGCAGCACTCTGCTGGATAGATATTTGCCCTTTTGGTGGGGAGGGGGCGGAGTTTGTGCTGAACCTGTCAGCTAGGATGTTGGCAATGTCTGTGGGTTCGATGTATTTTTTGTCATTTTGGACTAATTCTGAGCATATCTGGAAATTCCCACCCAGGTTCCTAACATAACTAAAGAAAGCCTTGTGATTATCCTTAGTGTCCTGTGCAATTTTTCTCTCGAAGCTGACCTTAGACGATTTTATGAGTGCCCGTAGTTTTTTGCTAATACGGATCAGAGATGCCTTCCCTTTTTGGGATTTTGCTCTATCATGTAGTAGCTTCCTCCTTCTATTGTATAGTTTGTTTATGACTGGGGTCCACCAGACAGGACTTCTGCCTTTGGTGGATTGGGTCTTGGTTTTATATGGGATTGCATGATCCATGCATTCCTGAAGGTGTTCATAGAATGCGTTTATAAAGGATTCTGTGGTCTGGGCCGTATTTTCCACAGGCCTGGGGGCTTTGAAGGATTTCACCTCAGTTTTGAGGAGTGTGAAATTTGCTTTAGAGAAGTTTTTCACTGTGGTTTTCTGGGCAGGGGCTGGGGTAGGGATGTAAATATCCAGGGAGATTTGTTTATGGTCTGATCTTTCCAGTGAGGGATACACTTCTGGTCTGGAGCATAGAGTTCCCGTGTTGGTGATGATCAGGTCCAGTATGTTTTCCCCTCTTGTGGGAGTGGTAACAAGTTGTTCCATAGCATTTGAGTTTATAAATTCTAGGAACCTTTGGGCTAGGGTGTTGGAGCTAGAGTAATGCTCCCAGTCTATGTTTGGGTAGTTGAAGTCACCCAATATAATGGTGTTTGGAGAGACCTTCATATTTTCCAGTGTTCTCAGGAAGGCCGAGTGGAGTTCCTGGGTTTGGGAGGGTGGTCTGTAGCAGGCTATAAACTGGAAGGCAGTTTTACCCACTGTTGGTTGCACATGGATAGTCTCTGATGCTTCCTGCTGTGCCACCAACCTGGAGGTGTGGGTATCTTTGACGAATATTGATACTCCCCCTCCTTTTGTTATTCAGTCATAGTTTTGGGGCCGAAAAGCATGGTATAAGGTATAACATGGTAGTGCTGGGGTGCTCTCAGGAGCCTTGAACCAGGTTTCTGTTACTGCACAGATATCGATGTTCTCCGTGCTATGGAGAGTTTCGAGTGCATGCATCTTGAGGTTTAGACTTCTGGTGTTGAGTAGCATTACTCTTAGTTTCTTATCCCTTGTGATACCTATGGAGGTGGGTTTGTCTTTTGAGACTTGCCTAAAAAAGGCACTATGGGGGTAGCAAGAGCCTTTGCCAATATCCGAAAGCCCAGGGGTGATAGGTGCAAGCCATCCCTAGCGAAGCATCGTGGCTTGTCGAGCATGTCATCCCAGGCTGACAGGCATTGGATCCCCTTTGAATGACACCAATATTTAAGCCAATTGTTGAAATTGATCATCTTGTCTTCATATTGTGGCATCATTCTTGGTAAGGGTAAGATGCTACTCAAGGTCAGAGTCATACTGGCCTGGGCTACATGCTCAGAGAGCTCCTCTATGTCTCTTTTCATGTAGTCCAGGGAGGTACATCTCAGGTCATTCACACCAGCATGGACAATGACTGAGTCACATTTGTACTTGCCTTGGAGTGACCTGAGTGCTTGTGTTATGTGGCGATCCTAGCACCCGACAGGCAGCTCACCGTGACCTTCTCCTTGTTCAGCCTGGTGAGCGGGGCGTCAGTGTGCCTGACGATAGAGTCACCTATTGCAAGTGTATCAGGTGTGTTGTTTAGCCTTAAGGGCTGTGACTGTTCAGCACACTGGCTTTGTGAGCTATGTGTTGCATGTGTTTTATTTTGGGGTAGCGGTTGCTTGGATGTCTGCTTTGGAGGCCTCTGCTGCTTAGGCAGATTTTTATTTAGAGCCTCTGAGTATGTTTTTGTGTGTTTATGTGTTTGGTTTGCTGTCGTGGTAGGTCTATGTGAGACTGGAATTGTAGTGAGTGTGCTTTCATTTTCCTCCTGACTGGTTATGCCAGTACTGAGTTGAGAGAGCTTAGACTCCAGTTTGGCTATATGGTTGCATCTCTCACATGTGTTGGAATTTGTTGGGAGGAGGAGAGGGTTGTCTGTGTACATGAGGCAGTTGTAACATTGCCTCAAGATTCCCAGATTCACCAACTGGACCAGAGAGGAGATTGACAACTGACCTTTGGACATGCTAGAATAGTTTTGGGAATTCCTTTATAATTAAAAAAAAGGGCCAATGGGGAACAAGGTACTCAAGGGGAGTTTGTGAGGGTTTAGTGCTTTTAATTTTTTAGTGCTGACCTATATAATTGCTTTAGTGAGCAAGTGCCAGGTAACTTAAATGCAATGTGCTATAGGTAACTTAAATGCAAAAATGACAAACAGTAACTTTCATTCAAGTGAAACAAGGAAATAAGTACAGTAAGCAATGCAGATATCACTAGGGATCCACAGAAGTGCTGAAAAGCCGCGTTTTATGTTGAATTAGCATTTTAGGGAAATAACAAGCAAACAAACAAGTATACAAACAAAGCTAGATTCAGCAGACCTGGATCTAGTCTATGCTACAGCAAACAAGGTGTACCAATTTCAGTAAGAAACAGTTCAAATATGCAGGCACTATAAGCCTTTAACCAGAAATTCCCAGCTCAGAAGGGCAGAGTCCAGCCTCTCCTCCCAAAAGAGTGCAGACCAGGAACCTTCTTAATGTAAAATAACTGGCCTGAAGCCCAAGTGCTTAAACCAGAACTAATACACTTTTAGAATAACAGACAATAAGCCCTCAATCAGCAGTTCCCAACTTAGAAGGATGTAAGCTACCTGTCCTGCCACCACAGTGCAGGCCACAAACCTTCCTAATGTAAAACAACTGGTCTGAAGCCCAAGTGCTTATTCCAAAAGACTTAGAATGATAGCTACACTTTAATCAAGTTACTACCAAGCAGTAATAAATACAATTGAATACTTTAAAGAATGCCTGGATTAGTGCTCAAGTTATACAAACAAAGCTAGATTCAGCAGGCCTGGATCTAGTCTATACTACAGCAAACAAGGTGTACCAATTTCAGTAAGAAGCAGTTCAAATATGCAGGCACTATAAGTCTTTAGCCAGAAATTCCCAGCTCAGAAGGGCAGAGTCCAGCCTCTCCTCCCACAAGAGTGCAGACCACGAACCCTCTTAATGTAAAATAACTGGCCTGAAGCCCAAGTGCTTAAACCAGAATTAATACACTTTTAGAATAACAGACACTGAGCCATCAATCAGCAGTTCCCAACTTAGAAGGATGTAAGCTACCTGTCCTGCCACCACAGTGCAGGCCACAAACCTTCCTAATGTAAAACAACTGGTCTGAAGCCCAAGTGCTTAATCCAAAAGACTTAGAATGATAGCAACACTTTAATCAAGTTACTACTAAGCAGTAATAAAAACAATTGAATACTTTAAAGAAGGTCTGGATTAGTGCTCAAGTTATACAAACAAAGCTAGATTCAGCATGCCTGAATCTAGTCTATGCTACAGCAAACAAGGTGTACCACTTTCAGTAAGAAGCAGTTCAAATATGCAGGCACTATAAGCCTTTAACCAGAAATTCCCAGCTCAGAAGGGCAGAGTCCAGCCTCTCCTCCCAAAAGAGTGCAGACCAGGAACCTTCTTAATGTTAAATAACTGGCCAGAAGCCCAAGTGCTTAAACCAGAACTAATACACTTTTAGAATAACAGACACTAAGCCCTCAATCAGCAGTTCCCAACTTAGAAGGATGTAAGCTACCTGTCCTGCCACCACAGTGCAGGCCACAAACCTTCCTAATGTAAAACAACTGGTCTGAAGCCCAAGTGCTTATTCCAAAAGACTTAGAATGATAGCTACACTTTAATCAAGTTACTACCAAGCAGTAATAAATACAATTGAATACTTTAAAGAATGCCTGGATTAGTGCTCAAGTTATACAAACAAAGCTAGATTCAGCATGCCTGAATCTAGTCTATGCTACAGCAAACAAGGTGTACCACTTTCAGTAAGAAGCAGTTCAAATATGCAGGCACTATAAGCCTTTAACCAGAAATTCCCAGCTCAGAAGGGCAGAGTCCAGCCTCTCCTCCCACAAGAGTGTAAACCATGAACCCTCTTAATGTAAAATAACTGGCCTGAAGCCCAAGTGCTTTAACCAGAATTAATACACTTTTAGAATAACAGACACTGAGCCCTCAATCAGCAGTTCCCAACTTAGAAGGATGTAAGCTACCTGTCCTGCCACTACAGTGCAGACCACAAACCTTCTTAATGTAAAACAACTGGTCTGAAGCCCAAGTGCTTAAACTAAAAGGCTTAGAATGAGTTACACCAAGCAGTAATAAATACAACTGAGTACTTTTAAGATGACGCAAAAGCAAAATAAAGTAGAAAGAAACACAAATACAGTAAAAGCAGATACATTTTTTTTTTTTGAGTGAGCAAATGAGATGGGCCCAGGAGGAGCATCCAAGTGCAAATTTACAAGAGGGGCGGGCAGTTTCAAAGCCACCAAGATTAACACCAAGACAAAAATAGGGAGGGTGGGTGGGGACCTACTGAAAATACAGTCAACTTCCAGCTAGATATTGCTCAATGCAACACAAACAAATTACTTTAAATCGTGTATTATTTGATAAAAGTGCAGATAAAAATCTACTTAACTCCACTCATGTAGGTCTCAGTTGGCCAAAGCTCACAGTTTTAACAGAAAACAATTCACTGTACCACTTGTATAAGACAGAAACCGAATAACAATGAGGTAAACTACTCCCACTTATCACTGGCTATGCAGGTTTTTTAACAAGCCTTAACTGAAAATACCACTTGTATAAGACCTACTGAAAAAAACAGTCAACTTCCAGCTAGATATTGCTCAATGCAACACAAATAAATTACTTTAAATTGTGTATTATTTGATAAACGTGCAGATAAAAATCTACTTAACTCCACTCATGTAGGTCTCAGTTGGCCAAAGCTCACAGTTTAAACAGAAAAAAATTCACTGTGCCACTTGTACAAGACAGAAACCGAATAACAATGAGGTAAACTACCCCCACTTATCACTGGCTATGCAGGTTTTTTAACAAGCCTTAACTGAAAATACCACTTGTATAAGACCTACTGGAAAAAACAGTCAACTTCCAGCTAGATATTGCTCAATGCAACACAAACAAATTACTTTAAATCGTGTATTATTTGATAAAAGTGCAGACAAAAATCTACTTAACTCCACTCATGTAGGTCTCAGTTGGCCAAAGCACACAGTTTAAACAGAAAACAATTCACTGTACCACTTGTATAAGACAGAAACCGAATAACAATGAGGTAAACTACCCCCACTTATCACTGGCTATGCAGGTTTTTTAACAAGCCTTAACTGAAAATACCACTTATATAAGACCTACTGAAAAAACAGTCAAATTCCAGCTAGATATTGCTTAATGCAACACAAATAAATTACTTTAAATCGTGTATTATTTGATAAATGTGCAGATAAAAATATACTTAACTCCACTCATGTAGGTCTCAGTTGGCCAAAGCTCACAGTTTAAACAGAAAACAATTCACTGTACCACTTGTATAAGACAGAAACCGAATAACAATGAGGTAAACTACCCCCACTTATCACTGGCTATGCAGGTTTTTTAACAGGCATTAACTGAAAATACCACTTGCATAAGACCTACTGAAAAAACAGTCAACTTCCAGCTAGATATTGCTCAATGCAACACAAACACATTACTTTAAATCGTGTATTATTTGATAAAAGTGCAGATAAAAATCTACTTAACTCCACTCATGTAGGTCTCAGTTGGCCAAAGCACACAGTTTAAACAGAAAACAATTCACTGTACCACTTGTATAAGACAGAAACCGAATAACAATGAGGTAAACTACCCCCCACTTATCACTGGCTATGCAAGTTTTTTTAACAAGCCTTAACTGAAAATACCACTTGTATAAGACCTACTGAAAAAACAGTCAACTTCCAATTGCTCAATGCAACACAAACAAATTACTTTAAATCGTGTATTATTTGATAAAAGTGCAGATAAAAATCTGTTTAACTCCACTCATGTAGGTCTCAGTTGGCCAAAGCTCACAGTTTAAACAGAAAACAATTCACTGTTCCACTTGTATAAGACAGAAACCGAATAACAATGAGGTAAACTACCCCCACTTATCACTGGCTATGCAGGTGTTTTAACAAGCCTTACCTGAAAATAAGACTTGTATAAGACCTACTGAAAAAACAGTCAACTTCCAGCTAGATATTGCTCAATGCAACACAAACAAATTACTTTAAATCGTGTATTATTTGATAAAAGTGCAGATAAAAATCTACTTAACTCCACTCATGTAGGTCTCAGTTGGCCAAAGCTCACAGTTTAAACAGAAAACAATTCACTGTACCACTTGTATAAGACAGAAACCGAATAACAATGAGGTAAAATACCCCCACTTATCACTGGCTATGCAGGTTTTTTAACAAGCCTTAACTGAAAATACCACTTGTATAAGACCTACTATAAAAACAGTCAACTTCCAGCTAGATATTGCTCAATGCAACACAAACAAATTACTTTAAATTGTGTATTATTTGATAAAAGTGCAGATAAAAATATGTGTAACTCCACTCATGTAGGTCTCAGTTGGCCAAAGCTCACAGTTTAAACAGAAAACAATTCACTGTACCACTTGTATAAGACAGAAACCAAATAACAATGAGGTAAACTACCCCCACTTATCACTGGCTATGCAGGTTTTTTAACACGCCTTAACTGAAAATACCACTTGTATAAGACCTACTGAAAAAACAGTCAACTTTCAGCTAGATATTGCTCAATGCAACACAAACAAATTACTTTAAATCGTGTATTAGTTGATAAAATATATATATTTAGTACTATGCCTGGGTATTTTTGTTCTCATTTCTCATCATTGTCCAGAAAAGTAATCCCTCTTTATCTCTGGTTGCCCCTCCTTGCCTCATCATTACATCATTCTATTTCAGTTTATATCTCATTTATTTATCTGTGTGGTATTAAAGTACCTCTTTAAAGAAGGAAACCATATACCTCATCACTCTGTTTCTGAAATCATTTTATCTCATTTAACATTAGGTTTCTTTCCTTCCCAAATAAAATTAATTTCTTCCTTATTAACTGCTTGCAGTAACTTATTATCTGGCTGATATAAATATACATGGTCTGCATACAAAATTAAGTGGACCAACAATTTTTTCACTGCTTATATTTTCCTACCAGTTCCATAGTCAAACACCTCCACTCCCTTACATTTTAAATCATCTTCTGCTTATTTACCTCCCATATCTCTTTCACTGCTGCTAATAAGTCTTTCCTAAGCTATATTCCCAAATGCATAATTTTGTTATGGTCCCAAAGGTATGGAACTTATTACACTTGTAATTTGTATGTGAGCATATAGATTACAGATATGGATTTTGTTATATATATATTTATTTTAAAGCTCCAAACATTAGGAATTGTCTTAAGATGTTTCTCAGCAAAGGTCAGCTTACTCTGGATTTGTCAAATACAATATTATACCCTCCAGAAACAGTGAGATTCTTTTCTGTTACTTAGGTATTCATACCTTTATTTCATTGCTATATATAAAACAACAGTGGTGAAAGTGGATATGCCTGACAATTTCCTCTAGACAAACTCAGTCTATCTGAAAATGTCCTCCCTAATTTTAGCATTGCTTTTCATCCAGTGTATATCCTTTTTGTCAACTTAGTTATTTCAGTAGAAAATACAAGTTCCATCATTACCCTACACTTAAATCCCAACGTACCCTATCAAAAGCTTTCTTTATGGGCAGGTTTTTTTTTTTTTTTTTCACAGATCCTTGTGGATTACTAGTTTCAGCCCCCTCTCTACAAATCTAAGTCTAGCCATTTGGTTAATGTTCTTGATCACCTTTTGGTCACTACAGACATAAATATTTTATAGTCATGATTTGATATTAAAATTAGTTTCTGCAAACCTCTGATGATTTGCCTACAGCCTGAGCACCCATTTCTATTTTTATTTCTTTCTTCTCTGTATTAGCAATCAGCTGTTCAGCATCAGTCTCCTCCCATTCTGGAATGGTGAAATTCTCAAACAGAACCTTTCCCTAATCTCATGCTAATCTGCTTTGACAAGGATTTCATAAAATATCCATAATATTTCTTTAATTCCTCAGAGTCTTTTATCAGTTTACTGGATTTATAATCCCTCAGCTTTATTACTGATGTCTCCACTTTCTTCTTCTTAAGCTTATGCACTAAACATTTTTGTACTCTCGAATTACTGCCATAAAATAATTGCTTAAGTGCCACTTTTCCACACTCCTGAATATTGTCCAAATAGTTATTGATTCCTTCCCTGACACATCTTACTTGTTCTCCTTTCTCATTGGTCAGTTTCTGCAATGTCTTGCCCCTCACCAACACTTCAAGATATTTTTTCTTACCTATTCTGCATATTTTGCTTTCACATATTTCAAACACGACTTTAACATTTATTTTTTTTTTTGCTTCCCCTGGCATTGGCAATCTCCAGTGGCACATTATCCATCTTTTATACTACTTCCTAAATCATATCTGCTATCTACTCCAAGAATATCTGTCTTTTCAATAAAACAAGTAGGGAAACACCAATGCCTTATCTCTTTTATCCCTACATGGAATGCTTACCATGACCCTTAAAGGTACATGATTATATATTATAATCAATTTTACCTCATTTCCAGCATGTAGATGAGCTTCTTATTGTATTATACAGTATCTATCTAATATAGTCCACTTGGAATAAATACATTTCACCTGACCCTTACAGCTGTTACTAAAGCCTTTACCCCAAATACCTTAGTACTAATCTCCCCCCTTGGGACACCTGACACATCAACATTGTTGCAGACCATATCCAGTCTCCTCTGTAATTAGAGTCCATTGGTGGAAACATATTATTTCTCTTAATATCCTTTTCAACTCTAGATCCATGGTCTTGGGTGGGACATACTCACCAGAGCAGCTCTGTATCCAAACCATTGCATCCTCACTGCCACGTATCTTTTTTGCCCATTCTTTTTTCTTCTGTATCTAAAGGGACCTCCTCTCTAATAGTATTATCAATGTCCTCTCCTTCTGCCACTAGTATTCAGCACACCATCATCTGAATCTATCTTTTAGCAAATTTGCATGTTTAGCTCTGTATAAATGCATCTTCTGAAACATTGCTATTTGCCCCCTGTTCATTTGTATATAAAATAATACTCGGTGTCCTTTCTTGTACATAAAATGCCATTTATATTTTGTGTTAATATAAAAAAATGCAGATATTTCAGTTTGTATTCGACTTTAACTTTTCTACACCATGACATAAATCTGATGCATAACCCTCCACACATTTGCATACTAATCATATTCAGTGAATGGAATTTTACTACTGCATGTAAAACTACTGAAGCATTTCTTTATTGTAAGCATTACTCTCTGAAACACCATTTCTAATATTAGAAAACATCTTTTCAATCACATACATATGAGTAACTGTATCTATGGCTATATACACACACACACACACACACACACACACACACACACACACACACACACACACACACACACACACACACACACATGCACACTCACACGCACATGCACACACATGCACACACATGCACACACGGGCACATACACACACAAACACACACAACCACAAATTAAAAACATCCTTCCCTCATCAGGGTAAATGCCATTGTTAGATGACTACCAAAACAATAATTAACTAACTTGATCCTTAAACTCATTCTGCTAATTCACATACTCCAGTCAGGTTTTCATATAACAGAAACAGGATCTGGTATCTATGTCTATTTAGCATCTCTACACCCTCCTCAGCAGGTAAACAACTTCCATGTTCTACCTTAATCTAAATATTTTTCAACCCAGCTCTTTAACATTCAATGTTTTTTATATTGATCACTGCTGCAGTAACCTTAACTATATGGGTTATATCCTTCCAAGGATATAACAGCCATTCAGCTTCCAAAGCTTCAGGGCACCTTCCATGCACCCAAACTATCAAGCATCTCAAGCTGAGCTGACTAAAAGACAAGTCTGGTAGTGAAGGTCTTCAGAGTTTTACTAAAGCCAAAGAGTACTATCCTCTGAGGCTTTTGAGAATCGATAGTCAGCTTGTGCATTTCTTTGCTGGGCAGATAATTTCCCTTTGGAGAAAAAACTTCCATTTTCTTAAATTTTGTTAATGAAGTATTTCTTTCCTCTTCAGGAAAGTTATTTTAAAGCTATGAATGTTGTTATTTAATGGACTGGCTGGAGACTGTAACATTCTTTTAAAATAAGCATTTGTTTCTTTTTGTCAGTTTAAAAGTAGTGTAAACTAATTGAAAACGTGTTTTCTGTGGAGACATTGTGTTTATTATTCCATTGCGGGGCTTCTATAGTGTTTTAAAATGCTTTCTACTGTTTTTTTTTTTCTGTGAACAAAGTAATTTTTGTGGACTGGTAGTTTTGCCAGCATTTGCTGCTTATTTTCCCCAGGAAAGATGCACCATTTTTGGCTTGACCATGGAACAGACTTCTGGTCCCATGGTTGTTTTTTTTTTTTTTCTTCTGGTCACAAAAACAAAAAATTAAGCAAGCAGCCTTTTCTACCACAACAGGCTAGCAATTTGCCTCAGCTGCAAGTGTATGACTTGTGTGGCCATTTGTTGTACCTCAGACCATTCATCATTTACCCTGATACCTGTAGTGTAGCACCTATAGCCAGTCTCTGTTGGGAGGTTAGGCCTGTCCCCTGCAGCTATTGGAATAAACTCAGTGGGCAAGGAAGAGCCACTCTTGTCGGTTCTGGGAGAGGGAAGAGAGAAGGTGCCCCTGTTGTGTCAGAATGATGTGCCCACCCCTGAGAAACCAGCTGCTGTCATTAGTAACATGGTTGCCCTCATTTTACCTCCCAAAAAGAAACAGAAAACCAAGCATGTGTGTATCCCTCTTCAAATTTATTTGGATAGGAGTAGTTTACTGGGACTGTCTCAGAGTTTGACTCAGACTTTTGATCCTTCTTGTAAAGTAGTTTCTGGTAAAAGAGGTATTCCTCTTTCCCTGAAGAAATTTGAGATTCTGCATCTGAACAGGAAGATGCAGGCTCAGAGAGTCAGGGTTTTGTCCTTTGATTTCTGATACAGATTCAGAGGAGAGCTCAATTTCTGATTCTCCCTTTGGGGGTTTCTCTTTCTCTGAGTCTGTTGCTAGAATGTCCCAATGCTTTCAGTGGAACAATGCTGAAGTTTCTCAGTCCCTCAGAAAATATCTGCCTGCTTTAAAGGATGTGTATCTTTCTGCTAGCAATTTTCTTGATAGTCAGCCAGCTATCCCTAGAAAGACAGATAGGAAGTATAAAGTTCCTAGTCTTTTAAAATTTTCTACACTATTCCCAAACCCGACCCAGCAGCTGATTCCTCTGCTGCTAAGCACTCAGTTAATTCTAATCCTACTCTTTCTAACAAGGATGGAAAAATTATTCATAGGTATGGTGAAAAAAAGTTTATTCCTTTGCAACTGATTTTCAGAATTTTTAACTGTTAGGCTCATATGTTAAAGTTTATTCTGATAAATTGTAAAGTACAAGTGATACTTTATCTACAGTTTCTTCTTGTGAAGAAATATCTGCTTTAAATAACTCAGTTTCTTCTATTGCACAGGTCACTAGTCATTGTTTGCAGTGTGTGTTTGACTCTGTTGACACTTCATCCAGGTCCATATCCAAGATGATTTAAAAAAAATGAAATTTTAAATTCTCCATTGGATAATTCTGCTGCAGAGGTGATAAAAAGTGTGATGAAAGGAGCAAGCTTTTCCAGGTAATCTGTAAAGTTTTTCAGACTTCCTTTTCCAAATTGTCCATGGGGTTTACTGATTCCTTATCAAATATTGACAAATAATAGAATAAACAGCCTCAACAGAATTCAGGTAAACAGATATTGAAGAAGAATGGCAAGAAAGTTTCAAAAGGAAGGCTCAATCCTACAAAAACCACAACCAAGAACAGTCCAACAAGTCTGAATGACTGTTCAAGAGACCTTGTGACCCCCCCCTCCTTCCCTGGCCCCCATTTTCTTACAGAAACACATATTTCTCTTTGGCAACAAATTGTTTCAGACAAATGGGTTCTGTAAATCATTCATCAAGGTTACAGATAACAATGGGAGGGAATTACCCCTCTCCAGTGGGTCATTCCTCATCCTGCTGATTGTAGTCCTTTGTTTCCTCCTGTTGTTCATCATATGTTGTCCCAAGGAGTGCTATAACCATTTCCTCCTTCCCAAGTGGGGAAGGGTTTTCTTCAAGGATGGTCCTAGTGCCAAAGAAAGAAAATGCTTGGAGACTAGTTCTAGATCTTTCTTCTCTAAACTTGTTGATAGTGCCCAAATTCAAAATGTTGTCACTTCACAACCTCAAGTCTTCCTCTTTCAAATTTCCTGGTAACACTGGACTTAAAAGATGTTTATCATTGCATCCCTATTCATCCAGACTTCAGACGTTTCTTAAGGTTTTGTGTGTCTGGATCACACTGTCAGTTCTCTCAGCCTATCCCTTTGGACTATCCACTACACCAGACTTGGCAGAACAACACTAACTCTTAGGTGTCATAATAGATGATCCACTTAAGTTTGACTTACATGTTAATAACTGTATCTGCAAGACTCATCTAAAATTGGTTCTCCTCTACAGAAATAAAAAATGATCACTAACAAAACTAAAGTAACCCACTCACATGCCTATCTCCTACCTAGTCTATTGTATAGCTTTCAAATTTGCACTAATCTCAACTCCTCTCTCATTACCAAACCTGAATCAACCTACAACAAAGTAGCCAGATTTGCAGCACACCAAACATATAAATCTCATCACTGTCTCTCTCTAAAGCACCTAAACTGGCTAGAATTACCTCACCAGCTCATCCTCTCTCAGCTCCAAATCCTTCATTCAGTTCTATATCAACCTTCCTACTGCCCCAGCTTATCTCCTCATCACCCATTATACTACCACTAGATCTCTACACAGCTCTGACCAAGACCTTCTACAGATTCACAAGCCCAGAACCAAAATGGGATGGAATCTCTATAGCTACTTTCCCACCATATCTTGGAACATGCTGTCAATACAAATTAGAACCCTCAACTAACTTAAACAATTCAAAGCTGGTCCTGTTACTTTACTGACCCCACTTGATCTTTACTACTATCCCTGCTATACTCTCCTATCTGCCCTTTATACTGTCTTTCTCTACTGACCACTTCCTGTCTTTAACTCAATGCTCTTCATAGCCTTCTTTAACTTGTTGATACCCGGTGTCTATGCCAAGAACTGTTATCTCCTTACTCTACTAATTATGATTCATGTCTCTCACTTCCCTCCATGAGCAATACCAAAGCATTACTATGTTTCTTCCTCTCCCTCCTTTATTGATAAAATTATATTTACACTGTATCAAATTGTCTTTTTGTTTTTTATTTGCTTCTTTATTCCAGTTTCAGCAACACTATTACATACTAGTATATATTGCTTTCTTTTATACTTTTTATTTTACTTTTATTGTAAAAATGCATTTTCTATAAAACTTTATTAGTTATCATACTGTAATGTTTGTGGAGCATTTCTCCCCAGGCCTCCGCTGGCTGAAAAAGGGCTATCCAGCTCAGTCTGACAATCCTGGTCAACAAATGTAAAATAAATAAATAAATATCTTTTGGTGGAGACAAAAGATGTCATTTACTTCAGGTCTCCCCTTTTCCCTTCAAGCTCCAAAGTGGTCAGTGACCACAGACACTTTGGTCTTTCCTTGGGGAGCAGTTTTAAGAGAGATAATAGTGTAGGGGTGTGGGACACCAAGAACAGTGAAACAAATAAATATCTAGGAGATGCTTGCACTGATCAAGGTACTCACCTCTGAAATATTGCTGACCCCAGGGACCTTTTCAAATGGTTTCAGGCAATACCACAGTTATGAGGTAATGTACATCAGCAAGCAAGGAGCAAGCAGGTCACGTCCCTTTTGCAGACTTGCCATGTCAGCTTGGGGTATAACTTCAGAGCACAATCTCACTCTACAGGTATCCTATATTGCATCAGAGCAGAACTGCATGGCAAGCAAACTGAGTAGAACAAGAGCAGACACCCATAAATCAAAACTAGATTAGGGCATCTTCCAAGATTTGATCCATTTGTGGGAAATTCCTCAAGTAGACCTCTTCACCTTCTCTCTAAACAGTTAATTTTGAAAATTCTGTTCCAGCCAGAGCTGGATTCCACACTAGGCAACCTAAGCAATTTCCTAGAGCCTGCTGGCTGCTACCACAGCATTTAAATTTAATTATATATGGAATTTAAAAAATGATTTACATTTCTTCTTTAAAAGAAGCACTCACATCTTTGCTGTGTGCATGCATCATGTGTGGGATTTGAAGTATCAGTCACATATTTGCAGAACTCCACTCCACAGAGTGTTCATCAGTTTATCTTCATGTTTGGAACAAGGTGTGTGTGTGTGTGTGTGTGTGTGTGTGTGTGTGTGTGTGTGTGTGTGTGTGTGTGTGTGTGTGTGTGTGTGTGTGTGTGTGTGTGTGTGTGTGTGTGTGTGTGTGTGTGTGTGTGTGTGTGTGTGTGTGTGTGTGTGTGTGTGTGTGTGTGTGTGTGTGTGTGTGTGTGCATGTTTGAGTGTGTAAGTGTGTGTTTGCGAAATACCAAAATTAAGGACAGCAGGCTAGTTAATTATTTTACTTAGGCTTAAACCCTGTACCCTAGTGACAGGTGACAAGACCCTTAGTCCTCTACACCAACTACCAGATTGCTTGGGTCTCACAGTTGTTTGAAATATTCTGAAATGGGTAATTTTGGTGTTTATTGGTTCATTTATTTCATTGCTTAATGGAAAAGATATTCAAAACTACAGGGGTTGTTGCATTTTCATGGAATATGAGCTTCATTGCATTTTAAAGAAATGTGAGCTTTATTGCATTTTTAAGGAATGTGAGCTTTGAGGGAAGAGAAGTTTACTCTTGCTCATGCTAAGTCTGTTTTCAATGTGCAACAGTTTGGCAAACATCCATCAGTGTTTGTACTATAGAATATGAAAGCATTGTTAGTTGCATAACAAGTAGCATACTTGCCTTTCATGCAGAAAGCTGTGGGTTCTACTCCCACACCATGCAGACAGATTGCTGATATGGCAGGCAGTGCAGTTTAAGAAGAGGGTGGAGCTGTTGCATTCCTGAGTATGTTGTCCTTTTGGATGAGATGTTAAACCAAGGCCCATCTGTCTGCATTAATGGTGATGCTATGAGATTTTTTACAACCACCTGTGCTATCAAAAGGAATAGGGTGAAGTTCCCCAATGCCTTGGCCAAAGTTCCCCTAGTAGTATAAATACTACCATGGGTCTCCCCTGAAAAGATGCTACTTGCCTAATGGGACTAAACTGGTCAACAACAGATATTTAAATTAAAAGTTTTGAATTAAATCCATATATCTGCCTTCATTTTAAAGTAAGGAAGAAAATAGTATGTACACTGATAGTTTTGAGCAGAGTTATGATAATGGGGGTTGTCAAGTAATGGGATACCAGAATGGCTGTGAGGCAGGGTCCTGATCCATTCCCCTGCTGACCATGATCTGGCTCTGGTTCCAGACAAGAAGGTCTAGAATTTGGATGCCTTTTCTTTTCTTTGGACAGAAAAGTTACTGTATGACTTTTACTAATATCTGCAGTACTTCTGAAGATTCGGAAGGAATCCCAGAGATCACTGTGGTGACTCCCTTCTGGCCCATGAAACCATGGTTCTACCTTCTTTTGGAAATGATCAGAAGCAATTACCACAAGCTTCCTCACAGACTGAATCTACTTACATAATACCAGAGATGCTTGATACATCCTGACATCAATCATCTTCACTTAACTGACTGGATGATAGGGTCTTAATTCCTTTTAGGCACTTGCTTTTGTTTATATTATCTAAACTTTTAATATCAAGGAAATCCACCTCATTAGAAATATAAGCCCATACTTCTCAACTTCTTTTCTAAAGAATTCTAGACTAAGTTAAAAATACTGGCAGAACAAATGCTTAAATTCTGTGATAATTTTTAAATATTACTACAATTCAGCTTAATAGTTAATAAAACCATAAGTTTTGCATCAGCATACATGTTCTAAATCTAAACAATAAGAGATATGAAAATCTAATGTCTGGCATTACTGACTGACAGTAATCCTTGGTAGTTTACCAGAAAATCAAACATTTTTATAAGCAACAGTATAATAGTATGATGCAGAATCAGAGACATTCCACAAAATCGAGGACAATTAAAACCCATTCACCTCTTAATCTTCTGAGCTTGCTTACTATTTATGAAATCTTCTTCCAGGATCATTACATGTAATGCTTTCCCTTCCTCTCAACTACATACTTCAACAGTAACTTTATAATCTTCTTAAACAGTTGCTGCTACACAATTTTTTTCAGATTTAAATTTGCTGACTTTTTTTACACTGTAGATTTTAAGTTTCAGAAAGTTTCTTGAGCTTGACACATTATATCAAAAATCTAAGACTTACAAAAACAAACACACATGTATTCACACACCCCACTCTACAAAGAATATCATTTACCTGTAACACAAAATACTAATGTATATTTATTCCCAATATTTACATCAGTTGACTAACAATTTTAATCTAGATATTTTAACAAATAATAGTATTTTAAGGTTTTAATAGCCAGTGCAATCCACAAAAAAATCATGATACAATTAAATCCCCATCTTCACAAAATAAACTGCAGTTGTTTAAGCGGTTTTATTCAACATGACATATTTTATTTCAATCTCACTATCCACAAAATGGGGTTGAAATATTACATTTTCCCCATAAATTAGTAAATCCACAGCTGCTTCAGTCCTGCACAGTTGTCTTTCAGCCTCCATTGACTCCAGGTGTACCATCATTTCTTTGCCATTTCTTTTGAACAGTTTCTGTGCTGCCTTTCCCCCAACGTATTGTGCAACAAAGGGTAAGACTTTTGTGACATTCTTTCTCTGTATCTCTATCTCTCCCTTTCCCTCTCTTGGGTTTTGTTGACTTAAGGATTGCTTTGCAGCTGTTTAACATCAAATTACTTTTTAAGTTGTTCCTGCTTGAACTGATTGATGTCTTCTATTACATGACTTGACTCCAAAACTGTCTTTGAACCCCATGAAAAAATCTTTGAATATTGCAGGATACCATAGCTTAAACTTTATTCAGTTTCATTGACACTCCCTCATGACTGGAATAAATGTTTTCCATGTCTGTCTGTTAAATGTTTAATAATCATTCTCTATGAATATTTTGGTCTCTTACTTTCAACATCTTTCCAATCTACCAGGAAGGGCTAACATAGACAAATAACTTTTGTCAGATTCATGGACTAAAACTAAATGCCAAGAAATGCAAAATAGTATGCTTGAGGACATCATCCACTCCTGGCACCTACCATTTTGACAACACACCCATAAGACTCCACCCAGTAGTCATGGATATGGGGATACATGTAGACAATAATCTAGCCTTTGACCACCATGTGTCTACAGTAATGAGGAAATCATTCTATGTTGTGCAACTTATAAACAATTTCACCCTAAGATGGTATGGTGGTTGAAAGCTAGATATTTTAAAACAAAAATCATCCGTAGAAACTTTATCAATATCAGTTTTAGTATTGAAAAAATACTTCAAATTCAAATTTCTACAAAAGCATTTAACATCAAGACACACATCAAACTCAGAAATAAAATGAAAATGAAATAGTAACCACCAGGTAGTAAATGCTCCTCCACCAAAACCAGCAAGTAAAACTAAACACCAACAAGCACAGGAGCAAACCAAGGCTTATAAAAACAATCCACATAAAAAAAAAAAAAAAAAAAACAAGTCCAGTTCATAAAATCCACAAGGACAGAAGTTAATAAGATCCAAAATCGATTTATTGTAATACAAAGCTGGTAAGAGCTTTCACCCAACAGGGCTTCTTCAGACTAATAACACTTCTTCTTGTAATCGCATACACACACACACACACACATATATATATATATATATATATATATATATATATATATATATATATATATATATATATATATATATATATATATATATATGTATATATATATATATATATATATATATATACACACACACACACACACACACACACACACACACACACACACACACACACACAGACACCTACCAATTAAGCAATTAAATAAAACTTTTACATCATATCCTGCAACTTCATTCCTAAAAAATACTATGAAAACATATATACATTAAAAATGCATTCTAAATATCGAACACATATAACATAATATTTAAAATATAAATACAAATAATATATAGCACAAAATGCTTTTAATATTTGACTTTTAATCTTTTATTCTTTAAAACAGGTCTTAAGGGTACCTTATTATTCAGGCCAGGATTTGTGTCTGCTCTAAGCCTGATGATCCATTTTAACTCACATCTTTCAGTAAAATTCCTGACATCCCCCCCCCCACCCCCCCGTATATTGGGAGCAATTACTTGCATAACCTTGAATCTAAAGCTATGTTGTTCATTGGTCTCCAGAACATGCTTGGACAATGCATTAATGCTAGATTTAATATGGATATGTTACATGTGTTCTCTCACCCTGTCACTCAATTTCCTGTTCGTCTTACCAATGTAAAATGCAGTACAGGATGTGCAACAGGCCAAGTAGACAACATGTTCACTTAAACAATCTGCCATAACCTTAAACTCAAAACATTGCTGGGTTATTGGGTGAGTGAAGATGGTACTGCTATCCATATACATACAAAAATTACATCTATTACATGGTAAAGTACAATGCTGTAAAGATTCATTCGGTATGGTATTCAAGTTCCTTGGGTAAGACAATAATATTTGTAAATTAATTTTATTCCTGTAAAGGAACCATGGTTGATCTCCTACAATTTCCCTAATGTTGGGATCCACTGTGAGGAACCCCCAATTCCTAAAAATAATATCTCTGATGTTATTTATATCCTGTGTATAATACAGAGAGACCTTTACATCTGTTCTTCATATCGGCGACACATTCTCAGGGTCAATAGTCCCCACACAATCAATTGTCCCTCTATCAGAAAATAAGGTCAGGCACTACCTCCCCTTATGATGTCTACTCCTTCAAAACCCTCCATTACTTCCTTCATCTTATAAGATCTAGATATCAGCCTTTCTTTTAAATCCAACAATTCACCCTCAAACCCTTCCTGGGTGGGATTAAGTCGTGAAGCTCTCATTGCTTGCCCTTTAATGATATTTTTAAAAACATACCTGGGATGCATGCTCTCCCTATGTAATAGGGTGTTCTTATAACATGGTTTTCTAAAATACCAGTACTCAACATCCCATTATTCAGCCTTTCTATGTAAACATCTAAATAGGCAATCCAAGAATCTGATTTTTCCATAGTAAATTTTAAATAGTGGGTGAGTGCATTAATCTCATTAAAAACGCTTTGTAGTTGATTTTCATCACCCCTCCACAACAAAAACAGGTCATCTACAAAACGTTTATAAAAGATGACATGATTCTGAAAGCTAGTCAAAGGTAATAGCATCTCTTTTTCCCATACAGCCATTACCAAGTTGGCGTAGCTATTGGCACATGAGGTGTCCACAGCTACGCCATCTTTTTGAATATATATATATCCTGTCATCAAATAGAAAAGCATTATTCTCTAATACTATTTCTAGTAGAGAACATAGCAAATCTATAAAAGGAGTATAACCTGTATGGTCCATTAAATATCTCTGTATACATTCAAGTCCTTCACTGTTGAGTATAACTGTGAACAGTGATTGGACATCTAATGTCACTAACAGAAATTGAAGGTCATCGGGTATCGATGTCACCTTGGCATACAAATCCAATAAAAATTGTTTAGTGTCCTTCAATATATGTGGATGATTCTCCACTACTGGTCTCAAATACTTTTCAAGGTACAATGACATCAGTTCAGTGACCCAACCCCTACCTGCCACAATAGTTCTCATGGTGGGGGGGTGCATAGGGTCCTTATGGACTTTCGGAAGTCCTGGTATAGTGGGTCTCAATGGATTGTCAACCTTTAGAAATGTAAACAAGTCTAAGGAAATAATGCCACTATTCAACAGATCTTCTAACATGTCTAACAGCCTTAGGATATGCACCTGTACTTCGTCCATTTGTATGACCGAGTAGAACCTGCCCTCATTCAACATGCAAACCATCTTTTCATAATAATTTCTTTTGTTCATCACAACCACCAGTCCACCCTTATCTGCGGGTGTTTAATAATTACCATATTATCATTTCTAAGTCTGTTTAGTGCTGCTCTCTGTCTAATGGACAAATTACCATTCCATACTCAACTTATGTAAATCTTCTTCTACCATCTTGGTGAAGGCATCCAAGAGAGGATGTAGATTTGGCACATATAAACTAAGTATGCAAAAAGTGGGACCTTCCGTCTCCATCAATTGATTACCAAACTCTAGTTTCAATTGTACATTACGACTGAATAATTTTATGTCTAAAACAGTATCCGTAAGAAACATAGAAATAAAGCTTGACGGTACATAGCTAAATCCTTTATTGAGTATACTTTTCTCATGCAAAGTTAACTCATAATCAGTTAAGTTAACTACTTAATTATCCATTTCTTCAGTTACATTCTTCACTACATCTTCATCAGATGCCTGAATGTTTGGTCTATGTTGCTCCCTGGTTCATTCCTCGGTACCTTCTGCCTCCAAATCTGTACTCGGGGGAATTGAATGAAAATTTTGAATTATTTGAATCAGTAATGCCTTCTAAACCTCATAAAGGCTTTAAAATAGATCTGTTTCTTTTACTTTTAGGCTGAATCAGAAAATCTCACTGACCAACAAAAAAAAAAACAGGATTATTTTTTACATCACTCGTATCCTTATTAAACTTCTTAAGTTTTTTATTCTTTACATCTTTCTCAAAACTGTTCACTTCACTCAAATATTTGTCATACATGTTTCCATAATCCATTTCACTCTCATATTGTTGTATGCCTTCCAAACACTCATCCAGTTTCGTTTTAATATCAGTTAGGGAATGTTCATAATAGTCAGTGAGTAACTCAATAAACAATTTAGAAGTCGTATGTTGTATCAAGCGCCATTTATGCATAAAGTCATTATCTTCTTTCCCTACCCCAGGTTCCAAATAAACTCCTAATAAACTCGCACATCACATGGTGCTATTTCAGCCGCAATATATGCTTTGAGCAGTTTGATGTGCCATATAATAGAACAGAACCTCTTAGATAACAAAGTCTATTCTTTAAATATTTGTTCCATATTCATAATACAACTCACCTCCGCAACATTCTCCATCCTCTTTTCACCATCTGGCCTTCAAAACAGCCCACATTATCCTTATCTTGTAAAAGGTTGCAAATAAAAGCATGCAGGTCGCTCCCTGTAGCAATGAATGTATTGTTCATACAGCTAACAGTCCCACGATTAAATAATCCAACAGTTTGTCGGCAGCACTCAATATTCAAATGACCTAACACAGAAAAAAGGTGCACGCCAAATCAAAATGTGGTGCTCAGAATACTTACACAGTCCAAAAACCAAGAAAATCCAGCAATCGCGAATAAGTATTCAATAAATATTCAAAACCCTGTAAATCATACATCAGGGTAAAAAGGACCCAAAAGAAACACTTAAATAAGTGTATCCAAACTTTTAATCCAGTGGAACAAACATTCATGGAGCTTATATAGCAGTCATTCAGCTTCTACAACACAGACCGGTGGCTGGTTTCACCCCCCTGGCATCATCAGTGTGAGTTAACATTGAAACAACCATAAACCTTTAAATACCATAGCTCCTGTTATAGTTAAGGGACAGAGACAAACCTGGTCTCAATGACCATTGGTAATATTTAATTCGTATGCTGTACTTTTGGTATCAAATTCTCTCTTATATGTGTTTTGTATGTGTGTTTATGTGTATACTACATATGAATATATACATGATTACTTTTTGTATGTGCCATTTAAGTATCTCTTAAGCATGTTTTTTGTCTGTGTGTTTTTTGGTAAATTATTTTTGTCTTTGTCCCTTTATAATAGGAGCTATGATATTAATGTATGCATCTGCATCTGATTTCATTTTATATATATATATATATATATATATATATATATATATATATATATATATATATATACATACTTATGCATCCATTCACTACCCCTTTTTCCCATCTTTGCACATGGGGTTGGGTTGTCACTTTACTAGCCTATAAATGCTTAACCATCCATGCCCGAGCTTATGTACACCCCTTAACATAATCCTACGGTAACAAAACTTGGTTCCCTATTAAATTCGCAAAGGTCCACTTACACGAATATGAAAATGTCGAAACGTATACGTTGAAACACAAAAACACTGATCGACCTGAAGCGTGAAATCTGAAATGTTGAATTGTCATGGTTGGCCCTTCTGCGGTATAGCTCCATAAGGTAAACGTGTGATAGTTAAGGACCTTAGGGTTAGGGTGTGGGTTAAGGTAAGTGCATAGATAGTAATAGTGTGCGATAGTTACAGACCTTAGAGTTAGGGTATGGGTTAGGGTAAGTGTATAAACAGTAATGTATGTAAGGTTAAGTGTAGGGTTTTGGTTAGTGTATGTGTGTGGTTTATTTATTTTGTTTGGGTAGGTAATATGTAGGTGGGTTGGACAACTATGGCGGTTCGAGATTTTGAATTTTGCGGTTTAGTGTGTTTGGTGTATTTGCGGTTTGGGTAATATGTGTTGATGATTGCATATTTGATGTTTTGGACTTTTGCGGTTGTAATATAGACCCAAACTCATCATGTACATTTGAGAAGCACAGTTAGACTTACAATAGCCTCCTGGCATCATTAACCTAGTAATCAGCTTTGAGGCTATGAGCCTTTATTTGTCATAATCTAAAAGAAACTGAAATTCAGACAGAAGAGTGTGTTGATGATTGTTTTAAATCCATGTTCTCATATACACACAGACAATCTGATGTGTCCCAGCACTGCCTTAAGCAACAAATGGCAATTTGTATAAAAGGAGGATGTCTACCATGCCTTTTCTGCAAATGCATCTGATAGCATGCTTTATTTTAAGTTCTTAATAATAAATTAGATTAAAAAGATGCATTTTTTGTATACTACTTACATGACAGATGGATTCATTTTAATGCATACTAAAAGAATGCACTTTCATCAAGGTTAATATTATAATTCCATGAAGGCTTAATTTCCAATTTAGTTGCTTCCTAATGCCCAGCTGATGATTTATATTAAATGTAATGGAATAAAGCCCTGCAGATCCCATTTTTGCGGATGCTGTTTACAGCAGAGTTGCTTTAATGGCTCAATTTCTAATAGCCTGACTACAATTTTAGCCTTTCAGTAGAAATGGTATAAAGGAATGGGTTTTGTTAGAAAATAGATACATTTGTCTGAAATTAATGTGCACATCTGCATTGGATTTCATCATTTTTACAGGCAATTTGGCTTACTTTCACCTCTGAGCACATTAGTGGAATAGACACAATAAACTGCCCAAATATATTTCACTTTACAGCCTCCACTATGACTGAGAATGACCAGTAGTGAATCAATTCACTTAAATCTTAACAAAGAAACAAAGCAACTCAGTCAGTCTATCAATGTCACTTTCCAGAACTAAAAATATATATATAGTCACATAACCGACTGTTTCTAGAACCACCACAAGTCAGGGAAAACTGTGCATTGCTTTGAGCTTGACAGCACTTGCTATATTTCTTGTAAATTAGCATATAGGCTCATATGCACTCTGCCCTTGTGAGCCATTTTTAGCCTGTCCAGCTTCACTTTCAAAGGTGAGAATTGAGCCTTGTACCTTATGTTTGAGATGTAAACACTTTAGCATTATACCAACCCACCAACTCTTACTGCATGAGTTGTAGGTATTGTTGTACTGATTTTATATGGGTCTTTAAAATATGATTTTTTGTTGGCTAATGTGTACTTTTCTTCGTACTGATCACTGCTGCAGTAGCTGCAGTAGACTAAGATATATGGGTTATAACCTGCAAAGGATTTACAGCAAATGAACTTCTAAAGTGTCAGGGCACCTTCCATTGTCCCAAACCATTAGACAGCTCAAGCTAAGATGTCTAAAGGACAGATTTGGGTGCCAAGCCCATCAGGGCTTTCTTACCATTGATAACAGAGCTCCTCTGCAGGCTTTTGTGGATCTACAGTTGACTAATGGCTGTTCCATTGCTGAGCAAATAAGTTCCCTTTAGGGAAAACTTTCCACATTACCCTTAAACTTGTTTTAGCTAACTTCTTGTGAGAAACAAATACTTTTTATGTAGGAAAAAAAGTCTGAATCTCAGTTTCAAAGGGTAAGAGATGTACGCAGGCTGGGATTCAAAAAAAAAAAAAAAACATTAAAAAGTTTTTTTCACTATGTCACACGGGAGTTTGTTTCTGTTCTGCCTGTGAGATACCTCAGTACAAAGAATATTTCTTCCATAGGAAAATATAGATCTATGACATCAATTTCCATGCAGACTTCTGTCACAGCAAGGGAATACTTTAAGATTCTGGGTCTCATGGCTTCCATGATCCTCATGGGACCTCTTGCAAGACTCCATAGAAGAAGGATATAGTGGTATTTGAAATCTCCTCGGTCCTGGCATCAAAATCTATTGTCTTTTCAAATCCTAGTCCTGGGATTTATGAAAAGGGAACTCACTAGGTGGAGACATCAAATCTCTCAGAATCCAAGTTTTCAATTCACCCCTTCTGCTCCAAATCAGTCAGTTACAACATAGGATCATAGGACATTACTAGGATAATGGCCTCTGGGCCTTTACAAGCCTAGCCAAGTTCAACCCATATTCCCAAGGATGTCTGGTTCAAGCAGACACTAAAATCAGCAGCTATTGACCCTGTCAAAAAGGGACACAGGTGGAACACCGGGGGTGAATTTCCAGTTACCCATCCAATTGCCCAAATTACTCTTAAATAGGGCCAAAGAGGGGCTTTGTTTATCATGAATAGGAAGCCTGTTCCAAAAGTGGGGCAATCTCTTTGAAACAGATCTGTCTCTCCAACAAGTTCTGTTAATGTCACATACCAGTTGAAAGTCCTTTGAGAGAGTGACCTGTGTGCCATTTGACTTGCGAATGTGCAGCATTTCCATTAAAGATGGGTCGGACATCGCACTGTATGCAAAGCACAGGTCACCTTTGAGCAGTCTGTATGACAGAGTAAAGTGACAATGATTTCAATCTGTCTGCATAAGACAGATCTTGCAGACCCTGAATTTTCTTTGTAAGGAACTTTTGTGGTCTCTCCAAATGCTGCAGGTGTTTGGAAAGGAACAGACCAAAGGAAACATTGTATTCTATTATTTGTCTGATGAGGGAAGAGTACTGGGAGATTATAACCTCTTTTTCCTGGAGGCAATGCCTTTACTTATGAGACGAGCAATATAAAATGCCCTTCTTACCACTAAGGAGACATGGTGATTAAAGTTAAGATTGCTGTCAACCTGTGTGCCCAGATCTCTCAACAATAACTGTGTGCTTAGGGTATTGCTACTGATGTGGTAGTTTGCAGGAATGTCACCTTTGCTGAAGGGGCTAATAATGCATTTTTTGCATTAAGTTTAAGACCATGACTTTGGCACCAGTCATTAGTCTACGTAAGACCTTCTTGCAGGATGTTGACATCACTAAGGGTTTCAATGATTGCTCCCAGTTTGCAGTCATCAGCAAACTTTGTCAGCCACAGTCCTTTAGTTTTAGCCTATACTTCAGAGAAGCAAATTCTGAACAGTAAGGGTCACAGATTTCTGTGGAACACCACTGATTACAGGTCTGCTGGAGAATGTGGAGTCCCCTATTGTGACTGTATGAATTCTATCTGTGAGCCAGTTTGCAACCCACCTAACAATATATGGGTTGATACCCAGCTGGATGAGTTTGTCAATAATTCCTGAGTTGGGGATTGTGTCAAAGGCCTTGGCCAAGTGTAGTTAGGCTATATTCACAGATTTGCCCTTGTCTAGGGCTTTGGTGACTGTCTCAAAGACGTCCACCAAATTTTAACAGGCATGATGTCCCTCTGACAAAGCCAAGCTGGGTGGAGTTCAGCATTTGGAGAGTTCCTATATCTTTGTTAATAAGGTCCATGATGATTCATTTCGTGGCCATGCAGATAAGGCTGGTCAGGCTCATGGGTCTATAGTTCTTGGGGTGTGTGGATGCACCCCGTCTGTGCAAAGGGATGATGGTAGCTGTTTTCCATTCTGCTAGGATGAAGCCAGTGCTTACGCTGTGATTGAAAAGCATACCCAATGTTGATGCTAATTGCTGTTTTAAATCATGTAGAACACAGCCCGGGATGTTGTCTGGTCCCATAAAGGCTGTGTTTTTGGCCTTGGAGAGAGCATTTAAGACCTACTCATCAGAGATACTAGGTACAGAACAGGTATTAGGGATACTTTGGGGTATATGTGGTGGGGACAGAAGAGTGAAGTTTTCACTGAACCTGTGAGCTGGCAGGTTTGCTATATCCACAGGTTCTGTATATGTACAACCAATAACTATGATTTCAGTGCAAATCTTGGCATTATGTTCAAGGTTATGGATGTAACTAAAGAATGCCTTATGTTTATCCTTAGTTAGGGAAGCTAATTTGGATTTGTAGCTAGCTTTGTGGGACTTCACTAGCAGTCTTGTTTGCTTGTTTATGTTAAGGAGGGAGTGTTTTCAGTTTTGAGACTGTTCCTTCCTACTCTTAGACGACAATTTCTTTCTCCTATTGTTTAGCCTACTAATGGCAGTTGTCCACCAGGCAGGTTTGTTTTTCCTTGAAGATCTTGCTTTGGTTCTATCAGTTATGGCAGAGTCAATACAATTGTATAGGTGTGGAAGGAACAAAATGTGCGGAAACAGCCATGAGGAAGCATCGAGGTTTCAGACTGTCAAAAGTATATAAAAAGTTATATAATATTAACGGGATGGAAATAAAAGTTTGGAGGGAGGTAAAACCTGCACACAGAAAAAGAAAATAATGGGTAGTAGGCTTACCACTACATTAAAGGGTTGCAACTCAGAATGCGCCACCATAAAAAAAAAAATTCTTGTAAAGGTCCTACTGTGACTAACGTCATGTGAAAGGAGAACCAAGAGATGCCATACCATCAGTGCAATCCTTTTATCGGGGGGAGATAAATTAATTGCAAGTTATTGGAATATAACTCTGCAATGAAATGTAATCCTATATAGTAATAACGATATATATTTTATCATGATAACACCACCATGTTAACACCATTCTCCTCTTGTGGTTTTCTTTCTCAAATCATTTTGTCATTTTTCAGCCACTACCTCTAGTTTCTACTGCATGGCTAGACCAATAAGTGTAAAGATTCTCTCTTGGCTTAAAACCAATCACCTGCTTTACTCTGCCTCCTTGGTGACCAGTTTAATCCACACCCATTTTTTCCCATGCAGGATTACCACCACAACTCTGATTGGCCCACCATTCTCCACCATCACGTCCCCTACATACTCACTATGTATTACGGTCAACACCAGTACTATTGCTCCATTCTCTAGCCAACTACATCCAAGACAGTATCTATACTGTCCAATTAAAACCCCAATTCATCCCGCATCCCCACTTCCTCCGAAACCCGGAGTACCAAATCTCATACTAACATTTTAAACCAATCACAACAATGTAGCTTGTAAATCGCCTGATTTCCTATGCTTTTTTACAGAAAAGCATAGTAAATCACCTGAAAGCAGGCAGCAGGAATGGGAATACAGTTGTGTAAGTAAACTTGCCATAACAGTAGATGTTTAAATGATCACTCCAGCAATAACTGCTCCCTGCCTGAACCCCTTTGTTTTTTATGTATTATTTTTCTGCCAGGGTATGAATATATATTTGTTTCTTTTCCTAGCAATGTCCTCTCAGATCTTATCTTCCCTCTCTGAGTTTGCATGAAAGCTCTGAATGATGTAAGGCCAGTCCTGTCTTTTTCATCAGTCAGGATGAGCTGACTAACGGTTTGGTCACATAAAAGGTGCCCTGAAGCTTTGGAAGCTGACTGGATGTTATATCCTATCCAGGATATGGCGCATATAGCTTAGACTACTGCAGCAGTGATCATTCAAACATCTACTGTTATGGTAAGTTTACTTACAGAGCTGTAATTTACTCATAATACATGCAGCTTTTTTCAGACTCATTATGCACAGGGCACCATTCATGGTAGTTTATACTTTTTCCTCCTTGTCTGTTCTTTGTGCATTTTCAGGGTTATGGAGCCATATAATACAATCCTATTAATTTAATGAGTTCTTAGGTCATGGACACCATCTTAGTTGTTGATATGTGTCTGATTGCACTGCTCAGAGCACAACTAAGTCTGGCCTAGGCTAGCAAATCACATAGGTGGGAAAGGAAGCTAAAGCAAACATAAGTGAATGCCTTTGTTTTTGACAAGTCAAGTACTTATTGCCATGGCTGTTCATCACATGTATAGCGATAAGGGACATTTTTATAAAATTGTCATATTATTAGATCTGCAAAGTTCTTCTATACAGCACCATTGTTTTTGTGAGTAATGGTCTTGTGTAGACCACTGAAGCAATCCTCTTAAGAGCATTTTCTTTGCATTTACTTTTTTTTGTACAGGCATATCACTTTTAGATACCATTTTAGTACTTTCTTAGTACCTCATCTCACTTTCTTAGTCTCTATTTTGTTATTTACTTTTAATTATGCTTTACTAACTTTTATTTTGTAAGCTAGCAGCATAGCCTTGTTGTGGCATTGTGTGACCTTTAGATACTGTCAGATATAGTGGCTAAGAAGTAGTGGTCCTCTGCCAAATTCTAAATGAAAAACATTTTGATCTGAACAATCAGTTCACTCCTGGTTCCTGACACTGAAGTATTTACAGGAAAATAGCATACATACAAGTCACAAATTGTGAAACAATGTCTCATTTAAAACTACATCTTTTGAAACTAGGTGGCTACATTTAGAAATTAGTTTCAGTACCAGTACAAAAAAGTTAGTGGAACTCCATTGCTCCTGTTTAAAAAAGTACTGCAATTGGATTCCCTTGCATTCCTGTTAACTGTTATGACTAGTCCTAGAGATAAAACTACCTTCAGTGTTGCTTCAATGAGTAACTCATTGGCTTCCCTCTAATACATATTATGACTGCTGGCTTTGAGTAACTGTTGCTTTATTTGGTGGCCAGAGCTCAGCAGTGTAGAAAGTACTGGGGTGGCAATTGAACTTCTGAAGAAGTCCTTGCTACAGCTTACTGGTTGAACGTACTCAGCTACTGGATGTCATGTAGGTTTTATTCATTTATTTTGTTTTTTATTAGTTTTTAAATTAAAGCTTCACAAGGTTTTATAACTGCTATTGGCTGCCTTTCACTTCTGGCTTTCCTGGTGGTCTGGGTCACACTGAGTTTGGTTACATTAAACTTGCCATAACAGTAGATGTTCAAATGATCATGGCTACAGTAGCCTTAGTGATATGAGTTATATCCTGTCAAGGATATAATAGCTGCTGATCTTCCAAAGCGTCAGGATACCTTCTACTCACTCAAACTGTCAAGCAGCTCGAGTTGAGCTAAGTAAAAGACAAGTCTGGGCATGATGCCCATTAGAGCTTTCCTGCCAGCAGAAAGAGGAAGGCTGAACCTTGAAAGGTATATGATAGGAGCAACAGAACTTAAATGTCCACCCTGGCATAAAAAGAAACACCAAAGAACAAGGGAATGGAGAGAAGCAGTGGCTACCGAAGCAGTGATCATTTGAAAATCTACTTTTATAGTAAGCTCAACTTACACGACTGTACTATGTCCATCACATGTATCACTGCTCCAGTAGCCTTTAACTATATGGGTATTTTATCATAGATGTACTACATTTGGGAAGTGGAATGAGAAGAGTCTAGGAACTCTTGCAGAATGATCCTAGCAAACCTTGAGCTGGGCCTAGAGAAGCAATAAATCTTGAAGTGTTTTGTAAAAGTATGTACAAAGGATCAAGTAGCAGCTTCAAGAATACTTCTAGAATCCAACCTTCTCCAAAAAGCCACATATGAAGCCAAGGCCCTGGTAGAGTGGACAGTCAACCTGCCTGGAATAGATTTGTTATGATGAGTATAACAAAGGGTAATAGGCCTAGATAACCATTTGGAAATAGTCTGTTTCGAAACAGGTTCCCTTCACAAGAAATAAACAATTGTTCTGAATATCTGAGAGATACAGTTCTATCAGGGTGGTACTTGAGTTGTCTGTGGACGTCTGAGATGTAGAGTATCCTTTCTCCCCCATTTTTAGATTCAGTAAAGAAAATGGAGAGATGGATAATTTGGCTTAAATACACTAGGATACCACTTTTGGCATAAAATAATGATTAGTTTTCAAAGAAACCCTTTCCCCATTGAAAATAAGAGCTTGCAACTCAGATTCTTGCAGAGATCAGAGAAATCAGTAACACTGTTTTCCTTATTAATAACCTTAAATCAGCCAGATTAGCTGATTCAAATGCAGCAAGCGTTAGCTTTTCTAACAGAAAATAGAGATTCCAAAGAGTGGCTGTGATGTCCATGCCCTGGCCTAGCAATCAAGGAGTCTCAATCCTCACCACTAACACCAGTGAGGGGCATCTCATATAGGAGGAAAGGATAACAAATACACAGAGTAAAGTGCAATTTCCCTTAAGAGCACACAGAGATCACAGTCAGTGCAGGGTTGGTCGCTCCCTTGCTCTCCAGGTCCCAAATAAGACTCCCCACTGGCACAGCTATAGGGTACAGATCTCAGCCTAGTGGGCAAGCTAAAACCTCCAGCCCTCTCTGTCCAACCAGTGCTGTGTGTCCCTGCTCAAGTAACTGACACACATACACACTTTGAGATAAGAATTTATACAACCACACAGATATTCCTGGGGAAGGCTGGCACAGGTTCTCCGCTGTGACCCTTTTACCTAGGCTATATGGTAGAAATCACTGTCACCACCCAGCTAATATTTATCAGCTACTCAAAGGCCCTTAAGAGGGTGTCCAATTATTAATGTGCAATATTGTTATCCAATTAGTAAGTGTGACTAAACAGTCAAGGGTAATTAGAGTGACTTGGTAAAGGATCACTATATACATGCAATGTAACCTAGAGCTTAAATTATCTCCACACAAAACAGCCACAGTTAAAAGGGTTTAAAAATATTTAATAATAAATCATTAAAAACACAAGACAATACTTTTTACTACACAGTGCTAGTCAAGAGTTCAGAGATCACAGAAAAATACTTAATTCAGTAGTACAGTTCTGACATCACAAAAAACACTTTGTCTAATCTTTCTAGTTTCTAGCTATTTCTAAGAGAAAACACAAGTCTAAGATAAACTTACCTATAGAGCAAAGGCAGAGTGCTGATGGGTTGGATGGTCAAGACAAAAATGCTTAATGCTCTCTGATTCTCCCTGCTTTTAAAATCACATTCCTGGTTCCCATTACATCATTCTTCACACTTCCCTGGGTTCCCAGGCTAACAGAACTACATTTACATTCTTCACCTCTGGGCAGAAACCAGAGCAATAAAGGACATTTAGGCATGCAAATTCAGGCCATTAGCTCTGGCCTTAAAACAATAGCATGAATTCCTTCACCGAGATAGGCTGGAGTCTACTTTAAAGATCAAAGACAGTCATAAAATGCTTGACTTAGCTTCCTTACAGCAGAGTGCACTGTTGTTACATTTTTTCTAGTTCCACATGCAACACTATTTTTACCATTTAAGACAACAAGCCTGTAGCTTACACTGATATTTACAAATGACAGAATTATCTATAAAATTCTATCTGGCTAGGCAGGCAGCCTTCACAATGGCCACCAGTTTACTTGGCGGCATCTTATACAAAAACACTTTCAAGACGGTTTTGACATGAGACTTACCAGAAAAGAGGAGAATCTATGGGCAGACATGCTGAAGTGGTTGAGAAGTGAACCTTGATAAGGGAATAAGAAAGGCTATAATATAGTAACTCACACAAATATTGTAAAACAAGTAACTAAAACCACTGCTGGTGAGGGAAAAAAAACGGACACCACAACCTTATTTTTAACGTTTTCATTCGATTTAATGCAACTGAACTTCTTCAGAAATACACCCAAATGTATCACAAGGTATAAATACCTATCTAAAACATCACATGTGATTGATGACCAATAAAAATGTGTATTCAATTTATTCTAATGAATAATGATATGACCATTTAAAAAAAAAAAAAAAATATATATATATATATATACATATATATATATATCTATATATATCTATATATATATATATATATATATATATATATATATATATATATACATATACACTTTGAATAACAAATTTGTGTTAATATACTTACATAGAAGATAATAATAATAATAACAATACTAAAATCTCTGTGCCTGTAAAAAGCATTCGATATTAATCATGTTGTTTAAACCCGGAAGCTGGTCAGCGTTTAACATGATTTTCCAAATTGCTTTGCGACACTCTAGAAGTGTTTTAAAATCTCCACTAAAAGGTGCATTGTTTACCCTTTCCAATACAAAAAAATGAAAACTTCTTGAACAAAGGACACTCCAAAGAGTGCCTGGCCAAAGCATTAGGCTTGTCCTTTTTCTTAATGGCCAAAATGTGTTTGTAAATACATTTGTTCAAAGTATGTATGGTTTTCCCAATGTAAAAATGCTCACAAAAGGTGCATTGAGCTAAATAAACTATATTGGTGGTTTTGCATGTATAGTGTCCCCTTGCTGTTAGGGTCCTGTTGTTGTGCTTAAGTACAATTGTGGATGTTCCACTAATAAATCTACATTGTCTACATGATAGACAAGGAAAAGTGCCTGGAGTGAAATCACAAGTAAACTCTAAATCTTTAGATCTTCTCTCTAAAATCATCTTGATGTTACATATTGTAAAACCAGAGAACAACTAGACCTGAATTGGTGCTGGTTATGGTGATGGAAATAACTAGAAAAGCCTTTCCATTTATAATATATGATTTTCTAGTAGCAGGCTTTCTTGCCTTCATTAGTACCTGCTACAAGTCCTCGGTAAATAGGTGCCTAAAATGAATTAAGACCTTATCAACTGGGCACTCCATTGAAAATGATTGGTGAAGTACCCGGGATATTAGTGGAAGGGATGAAAAGCATAAGGAACATTTGTGTCCAAAGAAAAGAAAATGCATCTGTCTTCCAGGCCTTCTTGCTTAGAACCCTGGGAGAGAATCTTGCCAGTTGATTGTTCAAAGAGGAGGCAAAATGTTCTACTTGAGGAGCACCCTATGGATGGATCACATTTTGGAAACCCCCCCCCCCCCCGATTTAGTTTCCATTATAAGAGTCTGCCCTAGTCCTGCTCAGCTTGTCTGCCACAAAATTTTGCTCTGACAGAATGTAGGATGCCCATAGAGTGAGCTTGTGCTGGTAAGCTCTATGTCTAGCTAACAAGGCAAGTCTGTAAAGGGGGTACAACATGGTTCCCCCCTTGCTTGTTGATGTATCACATGGCTGTGGTATTGTCTGAAACTACTTGAAGAGGTCCTAGGGGTAAAAATGTTTCAGAGAGTTGAGTGCCTTAATCAGGGCAAGAATCTCATAGTTATCTATGCACTTGTGTCTGTTCTTGGTATCCCAGAGTCCTGCACTTTTATTCCTTCTGAAAATGCTCTCCAAGCAAAGTATGAAGCATATGTGCACAATATAGCAAAAAACACACAAAGCAAGTGTAAACCAAATAAGGTATCTCAGCAGATGATTAACTGTTAAAGTTCCAATTTAATGAGCACTTTCGAAGGGGTCAGTGCCCCAACTTCATCAGACAATGTCTTTCGCTAGTTTATTCTGTCAGTTTAGTACGCATATGTGCACAATATACCTGAAGAAATTCTGAGACAACTGGTTTCCAAAGTTTTGCCTGTAAAATAGATTGTATGCAATATTTTAGAACACAACGAAATCTTTCAATGGCACCATCTGCAGATGGGTGGTATACTGAAGTGCTTATGTGTTGTATATCTCTTTCTGCAAGAAACGCTGCAAAATCTGCAGTGGTAAATTGAAATCCATTATCTGATACAATGGTATGTGGATATCCAAATCTGCAGAAAACTGAAGTGAGGAAGTCTATAATATTTTGAACAGTGACAGAGGCAATGAAGGCAACTTCTGGCCACTTGCTGTGATAATCAATGAGGGTTAGGGCATAATGACAATTCCAGATAGCTATTTCAAATGGACCCACTACATCTATGGCCAGCTTTTGCCAAGGATTGGATAGAAATGGAACAGGTTGTAAAAATGCCACTGAAGGATTGGCTGTCTTGTAAGAAGATTGGCAGAGTTGACAATACTTAACTTTAGCTGTAACCATGTCATCCATACCTGGCCACCAGTATAGCTCATGCAGCTGCTGTTTAGTTCTCACCAAGCCTTGGTGGCCTTCACGTGCAAGTGTCACTAATGTGGCACAGAGAAACAGGAGCAATGAGTCGAGTGCCATGGAACACAAACTCAACTTGTATACTGAGTTCATCTCATATTTATGATTATGAGATGAACTCAAGTTGTATACTGAGTTCATCTCATAATCATAAATATGTATGCATGTTTGTGTCCACTGCATTAAGAGAAGAAGGCCATCCATTGGTAAGCTGTGTTTGCAGAGTGGACAACTTACTGCAGGAGGCAGGGCCAAATTCACCAGGTAACAGGGCAGTTAAAGCAGCAGAAACATCGCCACAAACTCAGGTTCACATTCAGAAATGTCTTCAACAGTAGCAGGCAACTGTAAGCGAGACAGACAATCAGCAATAAAATTCTGTGACCCAGGAAGTTAAGCAACAGCATAGTTGAAAGACAGCAGTCGTGCTGCCCAATGTGCAATCTGCATGAATGCCCAATCAGATGCGTTTGAGGGCAGTAGTGCAGTCAATGCTTGGTGATCAGTACAGAGAGTATATTTTTGACCCCACAAGTAAGTTTTCCATTTTTCAACAGCTCACACACATCCAAGAGCTTCTTTTGAAACACCACAATGGGCAAGACCGAGGGAGAAGCATTCATTCTTTCAATAATCCATGCTTGAAGAAGACAATTGAGCTCTGTATTTACATCCTGCCGAACTGGCAGAGGTAAGCAACATAATTTTTGTCATACTGGAGTAACAGAACCTAATACTTTAACTTTGTGTGTGAAGCCTTTTGCACAACCCAGGGTCAGAGGAAGTAATGGAGCTGTAGAAAGATACATGACAGGATCCAGAGAAGTAAATATTATGGGAAGAAATATTCAGGGAATTGTTATGGCTAGGCTTGCATAGGCCTTAGGGCCGATAGACTAGTACCAGCCTATGAACCTATGTTCATGGTAGGGCATGGTAAGACAGTACTGCTGTTAAAGCATAAATGTAGACTCTTTATTAAATCCATACCCAGCAAAGCAGTTTCAAACTCCACAATGAAAACGGATGTAGAGCATGTAACATCATCTTTCGACACAGTAACTGGCAAGCAGCAAAGTACAGGAAGTGGAGCATGGGAATACATCACTAACTTAAGGTGGCAATAAGGGTTCCATTTGAAAGTGTGCATCATATATACATTTAGGCAAAATGGACACTGATGAGCCATAATCTACAATTACTTCCACAAGTGCAGTAGCAGTTGAAGTTTTCATTGTGACACTGCAACAGATTCTCTCAGATGATGCATGGTCACTTAAGTAAAGGATCTGAAGCTCAGGTATAGCAACTTCCTGCACAGAGCATGTATGTAAAAAATGGCAAACACGTGCAAAATAACCAGTCTTTTAGCAGTTGTTACATTTAACAGAAGCAGCAGGACAATGTTTATCATTGGCAAGATGCTTATCAGATCTACAACAATAATAAGCATGAAAAGAGGCTGCAGAATGTGTAGCAACTGTAGGCTGTGAAACACGTAGGAGCTTGGAAGAAAGCTTATGATTAATATAGACAGACTCCAAGTTCAATATTAAAGATTTTAATCCAACCATTCAAAGCTACAACAGGAATAGAAACACCAATCTAACAGGAACAGAAACATCCGGTCCTTATCATGTCCACCAACTCTGTCGCCCTCCTTCTGCCTTCCTCTATCTTCACCTAGTGGCACAAGACCAGAACACAACTGTTATCATGAGAATCATAGATCCCATGAGACCCAAAATCCTGAGATATCCCCTCACAATGACCAAAGTTTGAGTAAAAAATGTTAGAACTAGATCTAAATAATGATCTATTTTTTCCTGTGGAAGAAAATCTCTTTGAAATGAGGTGTCTGTTGACATCCCAGAAACATAATCCAGTGTCAAAGAGTCAAGAGAGGCTTTTGACTGTTCCCTTCAAATTCCAGCTTGTGTAAGAGATCTCTCACTCAAGAGAGAGATTCCTGCCACTTTGCAAAAGACCCTGCAAAAATAAGCAAGTCATCTGAATACGGAAATATGTGGATACTCTGTGGCCTGCATTGAGCTGTAACTGGACCTAAGCACTTTGTGAACACCCCTGGTGCAGACAATAGTTCAAAGGTTAAGGTAAAGAACTGATGGTGGATCCAGACATACAAGAAACAACTGAAGTCTGGATGAATAAGGATGTGATGATAAACGTCTTATATATCTAGTGTTACCAGGAAACTTGACAGAGGAAGAAGAACAACAAATTGTTAAGTGACATCATTCTGAATTAAGGCACTATCACAAACAGGTTTAGGAAAGAAAGATCCAGAAGTGGTCTCAAATAATTTTTTCCTTTTTTCCTTTGGTGCTAGTAACATCCTTGAATAATAGCTCTTCTCCACTTGGGAATCAGGGACTTGTTCTATTAGTTGTGAGTGTGATCTGAAGGATGAGGAATGACCCCCTGGAAAGGAATCATTTCTTCCCACTGCTAACTGATGAAACCTTACTGAATGATATTCAGAACCTATTTGTCGGAAGCAATCTGTTGCCAAAGATTAAGATGTAGATTAAAACTTTCTGAAAGAAAAAGGGGACAAGGGTGGCAGTGGGTTCCGAGTCTCTTGAATAGTCATTCGTATATATTGGATTGTCATTGGTTTTGGGAGGAGAGAAACTTCTTTTTGGAACTCCCTTGCCATTACTTTTTTAAATGTCTATTTATCTGAATTCTATTTAGACTGTTTATTGGATGAGAAGAAAGAAAATCCCTTGGACAACCTGGAAAAGGAGGGCTAAAAGATCTTAGATATTCCCTGGATAAGCTTACACCTTTCATCTCACTTTTTGAGCACCTCTGCAGCAGAGGGGACAAACGCTAAATTTCTACCCAAAGGAGAATTTAAAATCTCATTTTAACATCATCTGGAACATTCTGAAAATGCAGCCGTGCAACCCTCCTTAAAACATACTGGTGGCCATAACCCTGGAAAAAGTATCATGCAGAGTCATGCACATACTCTGCAAACAATGAGCAGTGACCTGTGCAAATGAAGAAAATTTGTCATTTAAAGCGGATTTTTTCTCACAAGAAAAAAGTGCAGATAAATATTCCTTATACTTCCACAATTTGTCAGAACAAACTCTACCATATGAACCTGACAATTCAAAGTCCTGGAAACCAAAGTTGCAGATGCATACACTTTTTTCAGTACTTGTCAATAGCTTTCCCATTTTTATTAGAAAGAGTAGTATTGAAATTAACAAAGTGCTTAGCAGCAGTGCGATCACCTAAGGTTGTAGCTGCTGGATTAGGTTTTGAAACAGTGTATAAAATTTTAAAATACTGAGGAATTTTAGATATCCCATTTGCCTTTTTAGGGGCAGCTGGATGACTAACAGGATAATTGCAGGTAGTAAGACAAAGCTGAGAGAATAGGAGGAATGAGTGTAGGTTCTGGAAAATCCTTTTGTAACAGTATTTTCTGAGAGACTGCGAGACCTCGTTGTTCTCCCACTTAAAACACTGGCACATTCTAGCAAATAGTCTCAGAGGAGAAGAAGAAACCCCCACAGGAAGCATCAGAAACTGAGTTCTCCTTTGAGTCTGAACCTGGAATCTGAGAAAAAAAAAAATGACATTCCTGTATCTTCCTGTTCAGATTCAGGATCGCAAATTTCTTTAGGAAATGAGGAAAGAAAAAAATAAATAATTAACCAGCTCCTATTTCACCAAGTTGGGGACAACTGAGAGAGCTGTAAACACACTCTGTGATCATCTTTAGGGTTCAGTATCATAAAAAGTGTAAAGTAAAACCACCTAAATCTTCATTAAATTGATCATACAGATCATCCCTTTTTAATTTTTTCCAAATCTTTTGGGTTTCTAATACCATGATGGGAATGGACTCCATTCCTAAGTCAAAGTACGATTAAAGTTCATGAAATTAGTATTGTTTCAATCTTTGATGTCAGCCAAAAGTGCTCTTCATAGCCGCCACAATGTGCCCAGTTATGACTTCTGCAAATCGTACAGAGTTACATAGACTGGTAACATATGTAAATATGTAAATACATATGTAAATATGATTGTAGATTCTTTTTTATAAGACCCGTTGCTCCTACTACTATTGGAACTGTCCAGGTATCTTTCTTCCACATTGCTTTTGTTTCTGCCTGCAGATCTTGATATTTTATGACTTTGTGTCTCTCTGTACGCAGGACACTGTAGTCACTGGGTGTGGCGATTTCAATGATCAATGCTACTCTTGTCTTCTTTTCTTGAACCACTATATCTGTTTTTTCTAGCATCTATCTTTTGAACTGTTTGTAATGGGTGGTCCCATGTGATATAAACTTCATCATTTTCTATGATGCTTTGTGGATCATGGTTCCAGTGTTTTTCAGCCACTTCTGTACCATAATGTCTGCACAATCCCCAGTGCAACAATCTTGCCACATTATTATTCCTTTCAGTATACAGTCCTTCTGCCATTAGTATGTTGCAACCTGCAACAAGGTATGCAACTGTTTCTAATTCAGTTTCAGAAAACCTACATTTGTCTGTTTCTCCTACATGTTCAATGGACTTTATAAACCAATGTGTACATAGCCCACTATCGTGGGCTGCAAATATTAACCTTTTATCGCTTGGTTTGAATTTGACTCTCCTTAACCATTCCTGCATTCGTCCTGATCAACATGAAGTTCTTCCAGAAATTTTCTATACTTGCATATATTTATGCTTTTTCCACATTTCTTGCCTTCTCATCTGGTCCTTCACCTTATATTCTTAATTTTGTTTTTTAGCACATTCAGTTGCTGCCTAAGTTTTATCCACTTCTGGTTTGATTTCCATTCCTGCTTGATGCCAATATGTTTCTGCTAAATTAAGCAGAGAAGTCATTTTAGATTTATTCTCTTCATGTTTCAAAACTTTCACTATGTTTGGGTCTTGTGAGGTCAGCAGGTATCTGTGGAGTCCCACGATTGCAGAACTATACATATAATCAATTTCAATGAGGCCCATCCCTCCTTCAGAGCGGGGAATATATAATCTTGGTATGCACTGATTTTTTTATAAATCATTTGGTAAGCATGAAGCATCCTTCTTGTTTTCTTGTCTAATCTATCCGACATGTTTTGGGGCCAATCACTCCAAAACTGTAAGGACAGGAAGAGAAAATTGGTTTATAGCTTGAATTTTGTTCCTAGATGTCAATGCTGTTTTTAGGATTAATTTTAAGTCTTCTGAAATATTCCTTACTAAGCTTTATTCACATTTGTTCATTTTTCTTGTTGATCCTTCATCAATTCCCAAGTATTTATACACTCCTTCTTGCTCAAGTTCTTTTATATCAATCACATTCTTGTCCCAAACTGATGTTTTCCTGACGTTGCAGTTTTCCTGCTTTAAAGGTGCAACATTTATCAAGACCAAATGACATTCTTATATCATCTGAAAAAGTTTTGACAACTTGCAATCGTGCTTTCAGTTCCTCATCTGATGAGCTGTACAGTTTTAAATCATCTGCAAAGTGAAGATGAGAAGTCTTTACATTTTGTTGTTTTCTAGGAGCCAAATTATAGCCATGGCCTAAGCTGTTAAGTAGTCAGCTTAATGGGTTAGGTGCAAGGCAGAATAGCAGCGGGGACAGAGTGTCACCCTGGAATATTCCCCTTTGAATTTTTATCCCTGGAATATTAATTTGTCCTTTATCATGGTTTAGTTGCAAAGTGGTCTGCCACTGTTTCATGGCCACTGTAATGTAGCCGATCAGTGTAGGGTGTATCTTATAGATTTTTAAGCACTCTTTTATTCATGAATGTGGGATACTATCAAATGCTTTTTTGTAGTCAGTCCACGCCATACTTAGATTCTTCCCCTTTTTACAGTTCTCCACTATGACTTTATTTAACAACAAATGATCCTTTGTTCCATACGACTTTCTTTTACTGCCCTTATGTTCTACTGCCATAATTAAGTTTTCTTCTAAATAACTATAATCTCTGTCAGCATCAATTCCCATGTATAGTTTATACGTCATCAGAAGGCACGTTATTGGTCTATAATTTTTAGAGTAGCTTGCAGGTTCACTCTTAAGTAAGAGCATTGTTTTTCCAGTTGTTAACCAGGTGGGTGTCAGTTCGGGGCATGCATATAAATAGTTGTTACTCTTGGCTAAATCTTCATGCAAAGATGTTAATACTTTTAGCCAAAAATTAGGTACTGCATCTGGGCCTGGCGTTTTCCATTTAGAGGTTTTTCTTAACTTTGTTTCAGTCTCTCTGGCTGGTACTTCATCCCATTTCATATCCTGCATCTTTGAACCTCTTATTCTTTCTTTAACTTTTTCTATCCATTTAGCATCTTTGTTATATTCCACAGGATCTTCATAGATACTTCTCCAAAATGTATCTATTTCTTCTTTTTTGGCAGTCTTTCAATTCCCTTTACCTTATCAATAAATTGCTTATTTTGTACTTTTCTTTTATATTTATTTTTATATCTTCTAAGTCTTTCCACCTGTTTTGAAATTTGTTGTTCGTTATTTGCAATAGTGCATGATAGATCCTGGTTCTGTTCTAATACTGCACATTGCTTTTATCACATTTATTTTCCTTAGTATTTTTGTTGATCTAATCCCACTTCTATAATCTTCTAACAGTGAACTTCTTGTCTTAACTGCTTTATAGTGTTCTCTATTCGATACTTCCATGATGGTATTGGATTCCTCCCCTTCCTTTCCCACACTACCCAGTGTTCTTGTGGTAGAACTTTATCAGTTATTAATTTAGCTGCACAGCAATATATCTTGTTTATTTATGTTATATCACATGGGTCTCTATGAACAGTCCTAATTATTGTGTTCATTTGTTTTTTCAAACGTCTGACTTTTTGAGTTTTATTAACCTTCTGCATTCTATTTCTTTTATTAATCTTGATATACCCCAGGGATTACCTCAGTGTCACTGCTCAACAGAGGCACAGCAAAATAATGGGTATAGTTCCCCATACCAAAGGGGTGGCGTAAGCCACAAAACTATGGGCTAGGCTTGTAAATGCCCTCGGGCAGATAGCCTAGTATGAACCTATGAACCTATGAACCTATATATCTGTCTATGTCTATTAAATGAAGCAACTCTTCTCTTAGCTCATTTTCTTCGAAACTGAGGGCACATCCCTTGTTTTCAATTTCCTGCATAGAAGATTCTATAGCACCTTCCTGTGGCATATTCTCTTCAACTTCATCCCATGCCATCCATTGCTCTATGATATGGGAACTCACTGGCCTATCACTCCTTAACATTGACTGCATCAGAGTTTCCACAGTTTCCTGTTCATTCCCTTGCTGTCTAGCTTCAAGTGAATGTTTAAACTGGTTTCCTGTGGAGGCTCCAAATTATCTTCATATGGCACCTGACCAATTGCTTCATTTGGGTATCCATTACTCTATCCTGTTGTGGTGCTTTCTGAATTAGATCTTCTACACTGAACCCTTCACTTTGCAGGTACTCCATGACCTCAGTTTCTATTTCTTTAACTTCTCCATTAATAATCTCCTTTTCTACTTTTCATCTTTGTCTTCTTATTTTTTGTATTGTAAAGTTGTCCATGCTTGGATTCCTTTGCCTGTATTTCTCTTCAAATATCTTTGGTGCTGCTCTTTTTGTATTGGTTAGTTTTGCTTTCTCCTTTGCATAAATATTACACCATATTGAATCTCTCTTTCTTTCCCATGTCCATATGTTTACTTTAGATGTTTCCTGATCTTCCTGTTTCTCCCTTCTTTGAGGACTCACTCCATTTTGGGGCTTCACCTTGTTGTAATTGCTCTGGATAAATCACAGATCAAAGTCAAATCAGAAATATCCATTTAAATTTGTTGCATTCTTGTAACCACTGTGGTACAGAACTAAAGGAAATCGCGTAATCAGATAAAGTGAGCAGACAGGAAAATTCCATGTATTCGACAGAGTGTTTTTGTATTTGGTTTGTAAATAGGTTGGAAGCCATTTTGCTTACAAGAGGCCAAAGCATTTAGAACTGCCTAAACTAATGTCTACATGTATGAGCTGCACACACCATGCTTAAATATTGGAGAATTCCTATAAAATTGTAGAGGATAATAACTGAATTGAAGTCAATTTATATTAAGTCTGTAGCTGCAGTATTTGGAGGCATTTGTATATTTCAAAGTGCAAGCTCTGCTTATCTGATTGACTGAGTACAAAGTAAATAATTGTAGCTGCACCCTTGGGCCAACTATATTGTATGCTGTAGGCAGTGTATTTCAGTCCCATATAATGAGGTGTGTAAGCTGAGATTTGTAGGCTGATTGCTATTTAGGGGTAATGTATATTGAATGCTGTAGGCAGTGTATTTCAGCCCCATATAATGAGGAGTGTAAGCTGAGATTTGTAGGCTGATTGCTATTTAGGGGTAATTTATATTGTATGCTGTAGGCAGTGTATTTCAGCCCCATATAATGAGGAGTGTAAGCTGAGATTTGTAGGCTGATTGCTATTTAGGGGTAATTTATATTGTATGCTGTAGGCAGTGTATTTCAGCCCCATATAATGAGGAGTGTAAGCTGAGATTTGTAGGCTGATTGCTATTTAGGGTAATTTATATTGTATGCTGTAGGCAGTGTATTTCAGCCCCATATAATGAGGAGTGTAAGCTGAGATTTGTAGGCTGATTGCTATTTAGGGGTAATTTATATTGTATGCTGTAGGCAGTGTCTTTCAGCCCTATATAATGAGGAGTGTAAGCTGAGATTTGTAGGCTGATTGCTATTTAGGGGTAATTTACTTATCTTCTAGTACACATTGGGAAAAGAGGTGAGTTAATATCACACAGGTTCCCGTCTTGTCCTTGAGTCTTTTTAACTGGGACTTCTATGAATTTGCTGTGCGACTTTTGCCTTTTTGCCAAGTACTATTGTAGTGGGGAATAACATCACACAAGAATAAATTGCTGTAATCCCTGTTGAACACATTTCTTGCCAAGGTTCCTCAGTTACCATGAAATATATGACACTGAGAGAAATTTTCCCAAAGAACTGTGCCAAAATGGAGTTAATATCCAACTTGCTAGCGGAATCTATGTTTTTCCTCAGAAAGAAAACAAAAAGTGTTACTTCTCTTTCTTTTTGTTCCAGACTCTGATTAAAAGATTAAAAGATTAAAACTTGGAAATGGCAGACCCCTCTGTCAGCCATAATAAATGTGCATTTGTGTACTTATTTTATTTTCTAAGCATTGCCACAGGCCCCATTTCATCGTCATATTTTAGTCATGTTGGAAATAATTTTCAGTTGATATAAAGTCAGTTCTCTGTGGAGAAACAAAAAATAAAAGCTCAGGACATGACAGTTAACAACAAGTTGGCTGACAAATAACATAGTAGAATATCCACTGAGTGTCTCATAGGAATGCATCCAGACGTAAATGTTGGACAGGATGTACTAAAAAAAAGCCAAGTGTAAGTTCCTTAACAGATCTCTCAAAGATAATAACAGATGCTTTTGGAAATAGCTATTAATTGCCTGTTGACTCGAAATCTCTTAAGTAAACTTTTTTCTTTTTTTGGTATAATGAAGCTTACAGCTTACTTGTATATGAACTAGTTCATGTTTTGCCATTCTTAGTGAAGAAATTATTTTCCTTAAAATGAGTAAAACTGCGCTTTGACTGAAAAGATTTTAGCAGTTTACAACTGTTACACTGAATAATATGTACCACAAAACATACTAGTTTCTTAATTGGAGGTAAAGAGGTTATAACATTGTTACCATGTATAACATAGATTTGTTTGAAATGCTAAGAAGTGTTTTGTAAGATGAAGGAGTAACAACTCATGAAGATACTCAAAGAAAGTTGCCTGAAGTACATTGGGCTCAGATGAGGTTCAATTTCGGCTAGGCATCCTGCACCCACCAGCTGCACATGTCCTGAAAGGGATTATGTCAAATTAACAAAAGTACTGCAGGATATGAAGAATGAAGCCTGATACTGTTAATGAGGTACAAGTCTGATGCACATTATGTATAGGTGTTCAGCGAGGCTGTCTAAGCTAAGGCTTCAATAGTCTGTTGAAATTCACTTAAATCACTATCCCATTTCAGATAATCACTTCAGATGATCAAAGATTTACTTTCCAAAAAAGTTGAGGACTCACCGTTCCACTAAAGTGGGGCTCAACATATATCAGAGGGTATTATCTGAGTGCAGACAGACACATGGCAAGAAATGAACCACTGTCAAAACCCTGATATACATTTTATTTGGATCAGAGATTGTTACTCACAAGAAGGAAGGAGTGCTCCTCAACCATCATAATATTGAATCGTATTGTTATCACCACTGCAAAGATACACTCCAAGGCAATACAATGCAAACTAAAATAACAATAATTACTTACATGCAGAGAGTTCTACCTTTTGAATCTCTCTGTTGAAAGTTGTGCCTAGCACAACTAGAAATAAAGGTACTAATTTAGCTGTCACTACCTTGCAGATAGATGGAAAACTTGCTTTCACTCTTATTCTGAGAAAATGTGTTCACAGATGTGCATTTATAGAGACAAGGGGACATAGACTCCAAACCACAGGGTGCAAGGATAAAGGCCCCAGCAAAATATGTATTATGTCTTTGGTTTTCTGAACAACCCTGGCTTTGCTGTAAATAATGCTCTGTTAAGGCTGACATGAAACACTTTGCAGATAAGAGAGTGCCTCTCACTTCTTGTGAGATATACACATTTAGGTATAATAATTTTCTTTACCATTCTGCAGGAGTGCGTCTCCATTATATGAAGCCGTGGCTTACCTTGTCAACTGATGATACTGAATAGAATGGCTAAAACATTGAAGGTTAAGTAGGGCAGTTTGTGCAGAATGGAAGCCATCTTTTCATATTATAACAATACTACTGTAACTTAGAGATCCAACTATTAGAAATAAAAGAGTACTCTGTTCTATTTATTCTTTGGATTTTATTTTGTTTGATGAAACACAAACTGAAGATTTTCTGTTCTTGGTATTTTATCAATCAACATTTTTTTTTAGACTTTGCAATTCTATGTTGAAATAGTTTCTGTGTTATGGACTCTTTAAGGAGTCTTCTGATCAGGTCAGAAATCAACAATCTGGTGCATTTATCTTTTGTGCAGGCCTAAGATCACCACTCCAGCTTGTGAAAGCATATAAAAATCAGGGCTTGTCAGGAAATACCTCTGGATTCTAGGTTTTATGGCCTCTACAATTCCCATGATTTCTTTGCCCAGACTTCAAATGAGAAAAATCCACTGGTTCCTCATATCAGTCTGATCTCAAAACCAACACACACTATCATTTCAGATCTCAGTTCTGGGGTTTGCCAAATGGGAGATGCTTTGTTAGGTGATTCAGTTGTCCATCACCCCAGGCCACCCTTTTCATCTTCATTCGCTACTCAGTCTGGGACCACAGGCATTTCAGACTTTGCTCTTTCCAAAAGGGTGAAATGCATGGTCTGTGTAAACAATAAGAAAAAAAAATGGAGTGCATAAATATGAAAGACATGCTGGCACTAATAAATGATCTCAGACATTGAAACCATCATTGGACTTCAGACTCTCTAACAGTAATCACAAACACCACCACAGTGGTGTGGTATACAAACAAATATGGGTGAACCAGATCCTACCCCCTTTGCAAACTAGTTATGGTAGCCTGAGAACAAGCAACTCACCATAATCTGTCCCTACAGGCCACTTATATTCTGTCAGAGCAGAACTGTGTAGTAGACAAGCTGAGCAGGACCAATATAGATCCCCATGAATGGAAGTTTGACTGTTTGGGGTTTCCAGGAATTCATCTATCTGTGAGGAACTCTTCAAGTAGATCTGATTGCTGCCACTTGCAACACACAGTTAAACAAATTCTGTTCCAGGATTCTGCATAAAGGGCTGGAAGACTGATGCCTTTTCATTACAATGGAGGGTGATGTTCCTGTATGTCTTTCCACCCTTTCCCTTGATAACCAGGGTTCTCTTTAAGATTCTGAAGGGCTATATCTTAATAACTGTGGTAATCTGTCTTTTCAAAATGGCCAAGGGCAATTACTACAGGATTTCTCACAGGACTGACCTACTCACACAAGCATGGATTATTTGCTATACCACAACCTTAAATTTCTTCAACTCAGTGTCAGGATGATATAGTTATAATAACTTTTAGGCCTCTGATTTCTGAAGAAATGCATCAGGTATTAAGGGAGGCTAAGAGGCTAAGTGGAAAAAATTTTCCAGCTGGGGCCAAACCAAGAACCAAGATCCTTTTAAGGCTCAGATATCTGTGGTTCCCCAGAATTTGTGTGAGTTATTATCCTCGGCCTTTCTTATGCTTCTGTCAAAATTCACATTTTAGCCATCTCTGCTTCTTTGCCCATGGATCCTTACCCCTTACAATCTTACTCCAAGCTAAACAGTTTATCCTTACACCTCTAAGACATGAGGGTTTTACTTGTGATTTTAATTTTGTACTGGAGAAACTTATAAATGTTCCTTTTGAATCTACTCATGAAGCTGATTATAATTTCTTATGTTAGAATACAGTGTCACTCATTAATCTGATTGCTGAAAGAAGCGTATCTGGGTCAAATTATCTTATGGTGACTCAGCTCTATCTCACCTTTCACAAAAGTAGGGTAACTTTAGGAAACAATCCTTCTTTTTTTACCTAAAGTGGTTTTAGTGGTTACATTAAGACAGGCTATTCATCTCCTTCTTTTCTTTTTAGAACTAAAAAAACAAAGGAGAAAGAATTGTACCCATTCTGAATTTATTCAGGCAGCTCAGATACTAAATTGTCAAGGCAAAATCCTTCAGGAGTTCTAACCATCTGTTTACTTAAGTAAAGAAAAAGGGACAACTAGTGTCAAAACAAACAAACGAGTTATAAATGGTCGTCCATGCTATTACTTTTTGTTATTCACACCATAACAAGATACTTTCAGGCAAAACCAAGGCCTACACTAAAAGGGCTCTGGCTACTTCCAGGAGCTCCTGGATTTTGCTGCTTCTTCCTCCTCCCTTTCCTTCTATGTTCTGGTATTTGTCTCATATAGTGCAGGCTACTGCAGCAGTGATTTAAAGATAAACATAGCACAGTTTTGTAAGTACACCTAGCATAATACTACATGTTTGAATTGATCACTGTTACTGTACAAACACACTTCTCCTTCAACCTTCTTTTTATTGCCTTTTTATCCCAGGATGTGTGCTTTTTTTTTTTTTTTTTTGCTATTTTTTCTCCTGAAAAATACAGAGCTATAGCCTCCATTGTTCTGAGGCATGAAAAGTTTGAGTTTTGGCACCCTGACCACTGACTTCATACCACTCTCAACAAGCTCTTTAATGTTTAGGATGCATAGAAGGTGCCCTAAACCTTTGGAATTTGGCTGGTCATCCAGCATTTGGCAGGAATTGTCCCATATACTTAGGCTCTGACAACTGTATTTTCTCTGGGTCCATATATATGTGTGAGTTTGCCTAGGCATCCATAAAGTCCAACACCTTTAGTGGGAATCCTGGAGAAGTGAGACTGAATGACTAAAAATGTGAGCATACATACACTAAGACTGAGATTGCTGTTCCTCAGAATATTCTCTTTTCTCTAAGGTATGGCAATTTCAGTATTGGTATGTATATAGGTTTTGGTGAATGTGGATTCTTGCTTCTGCTGGAGGGGGTTCAGTGAAGGTTGCCCCACCTCAATAAAGGACTTTAAATAAGAAGAATGAGGCTCAATATTTCCTTTTATTTTTTGCTTTTTTCACCATTTTGAGGCTCAGGGAACTGTTTGCCAATTAAAATCAGAATAACTTTCAGCTAAAGCATGCCACTGCAATCTTTTCTGTCTGATGTTCTAGATATTTTACATTATTGGCTCTGGCTTGGATTATTAAATAAAATGGATTCTGCATCTAGCAAACTACCTGATTATCAGATGCACGAATGCATGAAAATTAATCACAGAATGATTGAATGACTGAATATATAGATGGGCAGATGTAGCAATAGATCGATAAATACAATTAATCTAAATGTTTGAATTTAAATGGGGTGGTAGAAATATTCCCTTTTCATGTTTCTTAATTTGATATATGCATTTTAATTGTTACTCATTTACTGACTAAAAGAAAATGTTGCACAATATTTCATGATTGCATAAAACAAAAAAGGTTCCCCCTACATAATGTTAAACTGAAACTCAGCTTAGGTTCAGCCATGGAAAACAACCAGATGAATCTTCCACTTAATGAAACTTATTTTAAGTTCTTTTTTGTAGGAGAGAAAGTCTCGTGCAGCACCCACCCCCATGTTGGTGGGTGAATCCAGACACCAACCAAACAACCAAACTTAGAAATACAGTCTCCACAATTTCACCGAGGCAGTGACATCACTGATACTTTCCAAATAAATATGACACACCTAGTGATTTTCTACAGAAAACAACATTGATTGGTTGAATGTTTGTCCATTTAGAACTTGCCATCTAACAGGTTAGTCAAAAGAGGTATATAATGCAACCTGTGCTAATTAGGGGCATCACAGAGCACAAAATGCCCAGCAGCTATGAGTTTTACTGGTCATGCATAAATTGTAAGCACTTCCAATCAATGTCCTTAAGATGTAGTTTCAGATGCAACACCTGGCCACTTGCTGATATTCATTTTCAAATGGATATTATGACTAGTAAAATACCTACTACACACTATGTTATGTACTTAAAAATAGAACATTTGACTTCTGGTCTAGATTGAAAAGTTTCAGGAGCATAGCTTATTTGGCACTCCAAGAACATTAGGATTAAATATAAAAATCAGTACAACAACTGTATAACTAACCAGTTCTCATATAAAAGGCATGGATAGTGATATGTCTTTGAACAACAAAAAGAAAAGGCCAAAAGTGAAACAATCAGTAACTGCAGGTAAATGCGGCTCACCTGGTAACCAAGATGGCAGAGCAAGTGCAAGAAACAGGTCAACAGCCGCAAGACATTTCTATGAACATTGCATCATCACCACCATACAGATTCTGTTTAATAACATTGGAACTTGCAAAAATCAGACAGCAGCTGAAGCTACTATACAAGAACAGATACATGAAAGAAATGCTACTACTGCATTCTCTTCCATTTCAGGAAGCATTTGAAAGCTCTTGGAAGCCATCTACTGAGTCTCATGAGGAGATCTTACAGCTGAAACCGAAGACCTGGAGCACCATGCATACAATAAAAGGATGTGATTAATATGTTTTCTAAAGAGAAAAAAGGTCATAGAACTTTATGCTGCCCAAAATGTTGGTATGTTCAAATGACTCCAAGAAAAGTTTCAGATAGAGTGGGTTCACTGGATTATTATCCCCCATCAAATTGGAAATACTATACACATATTAATTTTAGTATGGTCTACACCTATCAGAAACAAAATACAACAAAGTGAGGGGATGGAATTTATTTGTTAAGTCCTTAAAAATAAGCTAGGGAATTCACAAGGAATTCCACATAAGTTTAGAAAAATGCATAGGGCTAGCTATCCCTATAAGAACCGAGTATCATGGGAAATTCAAGATAAAACCACTTAGCAGTCCATCACCATAAATAAACTATACAGCAAAAGAAAATAACTCCTTAACTTTGAACACTGAAAACCACTTTTATTAAGGATAATATCAAAAGCATTTTGGAACAAAGAAATGAACACTATCGTGTCTGCTAAATGAGCCCATGAGCTTGGGCTACTTTCTGAAAGCAGTGATAATTATGAGTTGTTCTTTAACCGTGTAAGGAATCTAAGAAACAAAACTATATATGCTATGAATTTATTTGTGATAATGCCTCCTATTCTGACATAACAGGCATTGCCGATATTCTTGAAATCAAATTTTGTGACATTCAATATCTGAATCACTTACTTCCCCAATTATTTCAAAAGATCTGAAAGTGCTAGCCAAGACCAAATATAATGCCCCTCAGGAAGGGTAGTCTTGGAAACAACCCAGATAATTACAAACATGGCAGCATTACAGGCCTTATATGTGAACCATGAAACATGTTATAACTTGACGTCATGCATTATGATTTTAGCATTTGCTTTCTCAGATCTCCAAGCAGAGAGCCATGACCTCTGGCAGAAGACTGTAAATGGGGGTTGTTGTTAAATCACCTTCTGATACCTAAACCCTCCAGAATGGACGCTCCCACATAAACTCTTGGTGTACTTAAATAGGGTTCAAACTAAATGCTAAAAAGCATAGTATCATCACTTTTGGTAGACAACCCTTCCCCTCATCATATTGTATAGATGTACTGCTACAAAATGAAAATGTAGTCTGGAACTCAGGAACTTGAGTTGATAACACCCTCTTTTTTAATCATAATATGAAAATGGCTGTCAGGAAATCCTTTTAAATCACCAATGCCTAAATATGTAATTACTCTCTTATACTCCGCATTGATCATACCAGTTATCAAGTACAGTGCCCCCTTGGGATGTAGCTCATTAAATATCAAACAACTAGAAACACTCAAAAGTTGTTAACCAAAAATGATCACAGGCCTAAAGTTCCTGGAAGCTCTGTGTCTTTATTCAGTATCTAATAAACCTCAGAGGGGAAGTTTCTGTCCCTCTTAACATGCCACTAGAGACCTTGTTGTGCTTGACATTAAATATCTTCGCAAAACCAAAATCTTAACCAATACATGAACCAGTTCATATCAAAGAATCCACCTAACTGTGACAGTTTGATTTCTAACCTTCTGTTTGCCTGTAGAGGAGCAAAGTGCATCTAAGGCATAACAATACTAATTTTAAAGGAAACAATTAACAGAGATATAATAGTAAATGCAGTTCAGTTCTTTAGAATGTTCATATTATCTTAACTAGATCCTTTTCTTAATGCTTAAGGGCTTGTTTCATCTTGTCGTATCCAGAGTTTTATTTAACAACATCCAGCAGATTCACCCTACAGTTACAGGCTTGCTCATATGTGTATTTCAGAGCCATCTATGGGCTTTACACTGCAAAATCTTAGTTAAAAAAGTGGTTAGGGATACAGTTAGGGTACTTCATTAGTGCACATGTCAATTGAAGGAGATATTTTCTTTGTTCAGTAATTTGCAGAGTGATTGGAGAAAGTGGGTGCACGTGTTTTAATCAGGAACCTATTGTCAGGCCAGGTTACATGAAAAGCTAGTGGTCTTTTGGTTACACCTAAATTTGAATGAGTGATTGGTCCTGATATTGTTCAGCAAGTGATGAATGAATGTAGAGCACAACCACTGTATATGCCTTTCCACTTCAATAAAAACCATGCATTTAGCTTTGGATAACATTTTGAGAGCCTATCTTTTGTATGGAAGAATGCAATCATTTCCATTTTTACTTATTTTGTGCAGAAAACAATTTTAGACATCATATAGATTTTTTGCAAAGCAAACAATATACCAACTCGAGTAAACTATTTGATCAGAATATTTTCAGTTAAAAGAAGGTCTTAGTTTAAATGTTTAGAATTCTTTTTTTTGAAAAGTTCAGGGGAGAAAAACACTTTCATCTCATGGAATAAAATTTGGCTGTGAAACTCCTGACTACTTAATTTTTAATCTTTAGTGTATGTCCTCAGTACATCATCCTCTTAAATATAAATATTTTTTCGTCCTTCTTATTACATAACAAATGTTTAGTTTAAACTCTCTTAAAATTTCTTAATGGTCATAACTCACATTATTTTGCTGATGCTGGTCTCACCATTTATTTTATACTTCTTAACCCACCCAAACTTACCCTCTATTAAGATAGGTCCTAAAATATTATGAGGATCTGTTGGAGCCTGAGGGAGAAAGCTGTTCTTAGCTCTAGTGTCAGTGCAGATCTCCAAGTGCAGATGTAAAACCTTGGAAGGGGAGATAAAATATCAAGGTTGTAAAAGCTAGAAAACATGAAGGAAAAAGAAAAGAAAAAAAAGAAGAGAGAAAAAAGAAAATTTTAAAGAAAGAAAAAAGGGTTGAGAGAAAGAAGAAGATGAAAGACTGAAAGACTGTATTGAGTCCAGAGTCTGCTGAATAATATAGCATGCCAATTTATATAGTACAGAAGTCAAGGAGAACTATCTTCCCACAGCTGCAAGGTATTACCTAGAATCCCTAGAGATTCCTAAACCATCACTTCATCAAAACTATCAAATATTTGTATATTTGAAGAAGTCAGAGAGATCAAAATAGATTTAAACAGGAATAAAGTGGTTAAATATCCTGGCATAATGACATACCCATAGAAGTACATGATCTGTAAAGAGTTAAGTATTGAAGATCTTGTGAAATTTCCAGTGAGGTATTACAAAGTGGACAGATACCATGTAGATGGATAAAAGCTCTTGTCTCAGGGACTTTGAAGTAAAAGCTACAAGAAAAACCTAGCCAAGTTAGAGCTGTTACTGCTTGATACTTTAAACCTCCTGTAATAGAGGCCTATGGGATATATGTAAATGACCCCTTAGGAACATTAAGTGTTTTAGGTATATGGCTTCTGAATGTCCATGACTTTTTACTTTTTACTTTTAATCCTTTATGGATACATTCAGGCCAATAAAGCCAAACCCCAATAGATGTGGTCATGCATGTTTCAGCCTTCTTATGACATCATCAGCACAGCATAAGTGGGCTGCTTCACTATATTTTAGAAACACTGGGTCTTTAAACCCAGCTGATGTCCATAACCATTAAGGTGTCTGCAAAACATCCCAACTAACATCTAAACCAAAGAGTAAAAAGGTCACACAGACAAACAAATTAATAAAAACTACAAGAAAAACTTAACCATGTTTTTGCTATTGACATTAATAAAGAATGTTTGTAAAATAGAAAAATAAAACACTTCTCGCATTACATAGAGTACACTTACCTTTAACCCATATTTTAAAAAATAATACTTCATCTACATACCAAACATAATGCAAAGCAAATCTGACAATACTGAGATGTTAAGTGTGCTTGCAAGCCAGCAAATATCTTTGAACCCTATAGTTTTCATCTGACAATACTGAGATGTTAAGTGTACTTGAAAGCAAGCAAACATCTTTGAGCCCTGTAGTTTTCACCTGACAAGACTAAATTGTGACTCATAATTTAATGTTTTGCAGTCTTGTGAAACATTTGGGAATTACATTTTGTTAACTCTTCTTGTTCCACCTACTACTATAAATAAATGTCTCTGACATCACTTTTGAACACTCACATAAAAGGATAGAGATTTCCTTTGCTCTAGCCTTTATCTTGTATATATTTATTGGGCCAAGTTTTTCACTACTAGGAAACTATGCAATTTCCACCACAATATGAGACCCTCATTCCTGTATCTTTGCTAGCATTTTAATGTGATAGGTGTGTCTCTATTCCCACTGAAGCTAGAGATGTTCAACATATGGATACATTTGGGACAGGATATATTTACTATTCTACTCCTGCAGACGATACAGATAATCACTGATATGTTTTCTTATGAATTGAGTTGAGAGTAACAGTATATAGCATTAAGTTACACTTGGCATACTGTAGGAGTACAAAGATGCTGACAAATTAGTGGAAACCTTTGAAAAGCCTTGACAGCAGACAACTCCCCAGGCTTACTGATAAATCACAGACCATGAACCAAGCTTCTCAAATGCTCTTCTCCAGAATGTGTGACACATGTGACAAGTTAATAAAATGTGTCTGTTATCAAATCATAGAAATGAAGTATGAACTGTGCAGGAATGAAGCATGCTAATGTGCCAGTGATGGCCAAGTACTTGAGGGCATCTTAGGTTATTTTGAAAAGGTGCTTCAAAATGTCACCGTGTAGTCTAAAATGCTGCACTTTCCCCATGAAAGAATTTTTTCTGCAAAGCTAAAATGACCAATACACAGCTCACGGTGGAATACAATCTAGAGGACTTGTGTCTTTTGGCTTTTCCCGGTTAGGGGTTGCCACAGCAGAGCTCCGGTCTGCTAATGATTGGCAGTAGATTTTTTTACGTGCCGAGATTGCCAGCCCTGACGCACAACCTTCAACAAAGGTGCGCCCATTCACACATGTCTCCACACAGAAGACGCTCGAGCTGAGAATTGAATGGCACGTCTTGCTGTGAGGCGACAATGCTACCGCAGCACCACCACCGCAGTACGCTGCATACAGAGAAAGCTAATTGCAGCATCTATTGTCACCACAGTAGCGATTTCCTTCACCATTTCCCTGCATTGAAATGAATTTGCTGATGTTGATGAGTACAACTTACTGAGCATGCAGGTATATATATATTTTCGAAGGATGTCATAGCCAGGGGTGGTAGTGGGGATAACTTCCACTATCTATAAAAAGCTCCCATGGCATGTGTCTCTAATAGTCTCTGTCAACCCAAGTCCAGCGCCTGACCTTCATATGTGCCTTAGTTTCTAAGTCCGGTGAAACTGTTTGTACTGACAGGAGAAGGGGTGAAGGTGGGAAAGTGGGTGACTGGCACTTTAAAACCAGTTGCTTTGGGCTCTTCAGTCTGGGAAGGCAACTTACCTAGGAGAAGTTAAACTCTCATTTAAAATGCCTGCTGCCTTGCATGAATATCCAGTCATGGTAAAGGCTTGGAGAGTAAAACCCGAGGAAAAATCTAGAGATGGAGCCCCTAAGGCAGTTTGAGGTTGCACTCAACTTCACTCTGGCAGCTCCTGTGATGACATGGATGCCAGGTTGTACTGGCCTTTCCTTTCCCCTTTGATTACATCAGTGGCATGGAGAGGGGGAACCTGCTGCTTGGCATTAACATTTTCCTGAAATTCACTTGCCCAGGCCTGCACCGTGGAGAGTACACTCCAGCTTTGCTCTGTGAGTGGTGACACAACACGGGAAGTAGCCATTACTGGTAATAAGCCAATGCACTCAACTGGCAGAGAGTAAGGCTCCAGGGGCTGCTTTTGATGGTGGAAGAGATCCTTTGATCTCATTGTGCAGCTACTGCCCATCTTAAGCTGGACAGTCCCCAGCCAAATAGGTGCTGCCTTGCCATGGTTCCCTTGCTGCACTGTGTGTGTGGGACTTAGGGAACCCTCAACAGGTGGATCATTAACCATGCACCTGGAATAAATATAGCAACAAAATAAACCAGCCCTTAGGCTAGGCACATGGAACTTAAGGTACTCAAGGCCTTACAGAAGATCTACACAACATCAGTGATACTCGGAAAACAACAGTCATTAACAATGAGTTAAGCAGATTGCAGGCTGACATTGTAGCTCTCCAGGAAACAAGGTTGCCATCCAATGGATGTCTCAGGGAGAAAGACTTTACTTTTTTCTGCCATGGGAAGCTTCCAGAAGAGACCAGGGAACATGGTGTTGGTTTTGCAATCAGAAACAACCTCATTGACTCAGTCATACCACCAAATATGGAAAATAAGAGACTGCTGAAAATTTAACTACAAACACTAGTGGCTGTAGTCAACATCCTTAGCATCTACACTCTTACTCTAGCTTTTACCCAGGAAGTCAAAGACAAATTCTGAGATGAACCTAGTGCTGCCATCAGTGAGGTCTCTTCTCATGAACCATTATTCACTCTTGGCGATTTTAATACCAGAGTTGTCGATGAGCATCACAGCTGGCCATCTTGTCTGAGACCATTCAGAACAGAAAAGATGCATGAAAACAGACAGCATCTCCTTGACCTTTGTTCTCAGTTTGACCTCTGCATAACCAACACCTTCTTCAATGTCAAGCCCGAGCACAACGTTTCACGGCAGGACCCAAGATTGAAACATTGGCAGTGACTTGACCTTGTCCTCAGATAACACAGCAGTTTAGGCAGTGTCACGGTAACCCAAGTTACCAGAGTGCAGACTGTGACGCCAACCACTTGCTCTTGATTGGTAAAGTGAACATCCAGATGCTAAAGTTCCTTTGCTCTAAAAAGGAAGAGGCCATGCATTAACTTAGGCAGGACTCATAACCATTCAAAAGTACGTAAGTTTTTTCAAGCACTTGAAGAGGTTTTGCCCTGCCTGGATGACACTGACTCTAACAAGAGATGGGAAGAACTATGGGATTCTATCTATAATACTGCAATATTTATCATTGGGAAGAAAACAGTCAAGTGTGCTGATTAGTTTGAAGCCCACACTGAAGTGCTGACACCCCTGACTGAGAAGAAGAGACATGCACTGGCTGCATACAGGATCTCACCCAATAGAAGAGAACTTGCAGGCACTCCACTATGCTTTGAGTCAAGCGCAGCAGGTAGCTGGATGGTGTGCAAACAATTATTGGCTCCAACTTTGCTTCAAGATTCAGCAGGCCGCAGACATCGGTAACATGCAAGGGATGTACAATGGGATGAAGCAAGCCATTGGCCCATCCCAAAGGAAGATCACCACTTAAATTGGTGACAGGTGAGGTCTTGAACAACAGAATCATACAGATGTCATGCTGGGTGGAGCACTACTTGCAGCTGTATGCCAGAGAGATCATAGTTACGGAGAAGCCCTCAATGCCATTGAGCCACTGCCAGCAATGACTGAAATTGATGCTGAGCCCACCTTGGAGGAGCTCAACAATGCATTAAAGGCACTCCCTTCAGGTAAAGCCCCAAGGAAAGATGGTATTCCATCATAAATTCTTAAATGTGTCAGAGGTACCTTAATCTCAAAGCTGCATGCAGTACTTTGTGAATGCTGGAGAGAAGGTGGTGTACTGAAAGGTATGAGGGATGCTAATATAGTTACAATCTATAAGAATAAGGGTGACAAAAGTAATTGTAACAACTATCATGGCACAAACCTTCTCTGTACAGTGTAGAAGCTGCTTGCATGTGTAGTGATAAAGAGGGTCCATGTTCTTGTAGAGAGAGTTTGTCCAGAGTCTCAATGCAGGTTCAGAGCTGGATTGTTTACTATAGACATGGTTTTCTCTGTTAGGTATCTACAAGTAAAGAGAAGGGAGCAGAACAGACCTCTGTATATTGCCTTCGTTGATCTGACCAAGGCATTTTATTTTGTCAGAAAGAAAGGTCTGTTTGTGGGTCTGGCAAAGACTGGCTGTCCTCCAGTACTGCTTAGCATTATCAGGGCCTTCCATGAAGGAGACCATCATGTACAATGGATCCACAGCTGAACCTTTTGAGATTCTCAGTGGAGTAAAGCAGAGGTGTGTACTGGCTCCAACACTGTTTGGTATCTTCTTTTCAGTTATATTGAAATTTCTTTTGGAACTGTAGAGAGGATATCTTTCCCTGTACCAGAATGAAAGACAGCCTCTTTAAACTGTGAAGACTTAGACCAAAGACTAGGGTATTTAGGAGGCATCTAAGGGTATTCCTGTTTGCTAATGATGCAGCTATTGCGGCTCAAACTCAGCAAAAGCTTCTGTAACTCATGACTCACTTTGTTGATGCATGTATGAAATTTGGCCCCAGGTGATGGTCCAAAATGTGGGCAATCAGCCATCAATGATGGTGAGTAACTATGAGCTGGAGGTTGTCCATGAGTTTGTGTACCTAGGCTCTACAATCCTTGACTACTTTTCACTTGATAACTAGATCAACAAGCACATTGGAAATGCTGCCACAGTGTTTTCCAGCCTGACAAAGAGAATATGGGCTAATTATAAGTTCACTGTTCACACCAAGGTGCAGGTTTACAGAGCATGTGTTTTTAGCATGTTACTGTATGCCAGTGAAACATGGAGTTTGTGCTCAAAACAGGAGCAGAGGCTGAATGAATTCCATATGTGTTGCCTTAGGCCCATACCTGGCATCTCATAGCAGAACAAAATTTATTTATTTATTTCACATTTGTTGACCAGGCTAGTCCAACTTGATATATGTCCATTTTCAGTAGATGCCTGGGAAGAAAAGCTCCACAAAACACAGTATTATTTATATTATGAGACATTTTACAGCTGCAGGTACATTACAGATTTTAGCAATTATTTTCATTTCCTTACATTTCTGCTTACAGAATCATAATACATATCATGTATGGATAGTCATACGAAGATATTTCTAATATTATTAGATTAATATATAAAAACACATTTATTCAAAAATCAGACTCTCTTTATAGTTAACAGAAAAGTAACTAGCTTATATAGGTATAGTGATTAGTACCCAGAGATAAGTGAGGTATTTAGGGTTAGCACAAGGGCATAACCAATGTGATTTAAGGTATAGTTTCAGTTTGCTTTTAAATAGTGTTATTGAGGAAAGGGAGGTTAGGTCACTGGGGAGTGAGTTCCAGGTTTTACCCACGGTATTAGAGAACAAAGAGTCACCAGCCATACTGTTGGTTTTATCTATTTGTACAAGTAGTTTATTTGATGAGTGTAGGGTCTTAAGGTTATTGTAGGGGGTGATAAGGTTGGTAAGTACTGGCGTATTAGTAGGTTGATACAGGATATTGTGGGCAACTGTTAATTGGTTAAATTGGAGTAGATTTGGCAATTCTAACCATCCTAGTTGTTCAAGATTATGACAATGATGGGTTCTGAAAGTGGAGCCAGTTGCAAATCTGGCAGTATTATTGTAGGAGATAGCCAGCTTGTTCAGGTTGTTTTTACACAGTTTAGTATATATAGGGGAGACATAGAGAAGAGTAGAGATTAAGTGATCCCCAAAGCACAGTGCTTGAGAGGACGTGCACCACCTCTATGTTAACCCTCCTGAAACAGACACATGATGGATGGTTGCATTTCAAAGGACCTCCTTTTTGAAGAGCTGGAGTCTGGAAAAGGACCAGAAGGGCAACCCAAAATGCACTACAAGGAATTATGCAAGCGTGATCTCAGCACTCTCTCCATCAGCATGAGGAGCTGTATTCTCTTGCCTCAGATAGGATTGCCTAGAAACGGGAAGTGAAGGAAGCTCTCACTATGTATGAAACCACCTTGGCAAGGAGAGCAGAGAATAAGAGAGCCCTCATACCCATTATACCAGACCGACATCTGCCTACTGCTGCTCAGAGTGTGAAAAGGACTGGCAGTCCCAGATTAGCTTGCACAAACACAGAAGACACTGCTTGAATCAGTCAAATAGAGGCACAAACCCATGGTCGTTTGGGATCAAAGGGTGCCTACACTATACATACATACCAATATATATATATATATATATATATACATATATATATATATATATATATATATATATATATATATGCACATATATATACATATATATATATATATATATATATATATATATATATACACACATATATATATATATATATATATATATATATGGGTCCTAGTTAAATAATCGAAGTTCAGAACTTCAAATTTCATATGGCAAAAAACATATGATCGAAGTTCTAAAACATTTAAATGGAGATCTCTGTACAGCACGGAATGGGAATATTCCCTTTTCCTCACTGTAGTGCGATCTCAGAGTTGCTATATTTTAATAGTGGGTGGTGCAGGGGGCTTGCTCCCCTGCATACATGTGTTTTAATTTGTTTTTCTTTTTCATTGTCTTTTTTAATGGTCAAGATTGCTAAACTTCGATTATACGGTCCCAACTATATGAGTTTGAAGTTTTGTAATTTCAGTCATTCAACGTAGATCCATATATATATATATATATATATATATATATATATATATATATATATACACATACATACACACACACACACACACACACACACACACACACACACACACACACACACACATGCACACACAAATATGTAAATATAGAAACCATATTTGTGTATGTGTGTGTGTGTGTGTGTGTGTGTGTATATATATATATATATATATATATATATATATATATATATGTATATATGTATATATATAGATATACACAAATATAAATATCTATGTAAGATTAGATGATTGCTGATGTCAATCAACTGTTCATTTTAATGTACACAAGTACTTGTAGAACAACATTTTATTTAAAGTTATTTCTCAGTTTGAATCATCACTAGTCATCTGATAGTTTGGACTACCAACCAGTCATGCTCACCACCTGACATACTGGAACATTTGACAATTTTATCCAAAAGGCTGAAGAGAGAGGTGGCTTCTGCAGCAGAATTAGTGTAAGTGTAACCTGCTGTTCATTAATTTCATCTGTTTTCCAGTTCAGTGCTGTGGCAGCACTCCCTTTATATTAGGTTTTAGTGCCTCATGCCTAAAATTCCTTGGGTAACCATGGGGGAGCATTTATAGCTGAGAGAATTATCATTATTTCACATCAAGTTGCCCATGATCTTTTTCTGGACCTCCTGGAAATCCAAATTACCATTAACAAATCCAACTATTACTTCTTTGCTAGCTACAGATCCCTGTCAGTGTCCCCTAAGGATCATGGAAATTACCTTAACACCATCCAGGGGTTAAATGTGAAAAACAAATTTCCTTATTAGGGGATTTCAATTAATCAAGAATTAACTGGCAAACCACTAAAATGCATATTTTCTTAGATTTGCTAATGCCAATGCGCCAGACAAAATAATGAAACTACCCACTAGAGGCTGTAACATTCTTGACCTACTCCTTCCAAACCTAGCCACCCCTCCTATACCACACCATTTGTCTCCTCATTCCTGGTTAAATCTGACCACAAGTCAGTCATCTTGTATATCATGGCTAGTGGTACAACCCCCCCCCCTCCAATTGAGACCACCTTTTAGGGACCAAGGCAAATGTTCTTCAGCTTGTAAAAGACATGCAAATTTCCCAGCAGTCCCCTGCAAATGGACACAAACTGAGAGGATGGTAACATTCACATCCAACTTTTACCACAACCTAAACAGCTGCAAAGAAAAGATAATCCCTATCTGCATTAAATATAATGGAAATTCAGGAAGAACATTCTCTGGTGGAACTACTGTATTAATAAACTGGATAACAAATGGAGAAAAATTATGAAAAGTTGCAAGAAATCTCCTTATACTTATCTCAGGACCACAATGAAACATTCATGTATAAAAGTAAGAGTATGATTAGAAAATGTACGTCAGAATACCCACTTAAGGTTGCTATAGACACCAAGGGAAACTACAAATATTTCTTCCATTATGTTAGGAAATTAAGGAATAATGTCCAACAATGCACTGAGCGCATCTGTAATAATATCACATATTCCATTCCTGAGGCTATAGCTAATACATTAGTAATGACATCACATATTCCATTCCTGAGGATATAGTTAATACATTAGTAATGACATCACATATTCCATTCCTGAGGATATAACTAATACATTAGTAATGATATCACATATTCCATTCCTGAGGATATAGCTAATACATTAGCAGACACCACCTACTAACATTGCTGCCCTCAGAATCCCTGAACATTTTGTTTCCCTTGAAATCACCATGAAACAAGTCTTAAAACACAACTATTTATATTTTGAAGGGCAATTATTTAGACAGGTGCCCCCAACTTTGCCAGCTATATTAGTCATTCTGGGAAGAGCACTATATATTTAATGGATCCTATGTAGGAAACTGGGTGTCCTATATGAGATTTTTGGATGACATTTTTATGTTGTGGAAAGGACCTTCTGATATATTAAATTAATTTTTAGAATACATAAATAATACAGTTGAGCTTTTTAAATTTTCTTGTACATGGAATATAGAATCAATTGCTTACTTAGATGCAAGAATATCTAAGGATAGGGTAAACAGCAAATATGTCTCCAATGTATATCAAAAGCCTACATTCTCAAATTCGTACTTTCACTATTCAAGTGGTCACCCACAATACCAGAAAAAGGCTGTAGTTAAAGGCCAGTTTGTGTAAGTAGCCCGCATGGTTTCACAATACACTGATTTTTTGACTGAAGGTGGGAAATTAACAGATTTTTTTACTGAAAGAGGTTACCCTTGTGAGTTGGTTAACAGCATTAAACTTGAGGTAGTGGCACTTACTTTCCCATTTTAAATAACAATCACAGTATGCTATCTCCAGTTGACAGTGTAGGTCAACTGAATAAAACAACATTTATTACTACCTATTGCTTTGATCCACAAGAAATAGTGAGCATTATGCATGATAATTGGTGGATTTTTTCTAATGACATTGATATAATACAAAAATCTGGAACAAAACCTAGGATAGTGTTTAGAAAGGACACATCTTTTAAACAATTATTAGAAAGGGGTAACACCCATAGTTTGACAAACCCACAAGAGAAATCTGGCACATATAAGTGTTGGAGTTCTAACCAGAATAAACACATACTTGATAAGGAGCATGCTGTCATAGCCAATAGAAAATATGGATGCAACCAATATTTTAAATGCAATTCTTGTAACGTAGTATATGCAGCCTTGTGCGACACCTGTCGAAGTTTTTACATAGGAAAGACTTCAAGGAGACTAAGAGATGGAGTATACGAACATTTTTCAGATATAAAAAAATGAGAAACTTACCAATGCATTGTATAGGCATATTAGTATTAATCAGGGACATGATTTTAAGTTTTATGTTTTAGATTATGTTAAGTTTGATGAACAAGGTAAAACTACTGCAGTACACTTACATTATAAGGAAGTTTTACAGCAGATTAAGTTGAACACAACTGTTCAACCAGGATTAAATGAGTACTGTTCATTGGCTCCCATTTTAAAATTGAAATATTATGTCATTTAGAGACGCGCGCGCGCGTGTGTGTGTGTGTGTGTGTGTGTGTGTGTGTGTGTGTGTTTGTGTGTGTGTGTTTGTGTGTGTGTGTGTGGGGGGGGGGTCACCTGAATTTGTATTTTTAACCTCTGTGTCTTTAAGTGTTCAGTTCTTGCTAGTCATGTGATTTTTTGAAATTATATAACCAAGTTGAGCTTGGTTTAATTGTTCTGATGAAGTTCAGTATACACTTGAATGAAAGCGCTTAATGTATTGTTTGTGGTGAATAAATGTATTGTTTGTGAAATTGTGCTGTGACTTTGTTCATTGCTTCTTGGCTTGCTGTGGTTAAAGAAATGTAAAAAGGCATAACTACTGTGCTATGTACATAAAACTCCTGGAAAAACCTCATTTTGATCAGAATTTGATGTAGAAATGGTTAAGGGGAGGTGAATTTAAAAAAAAAGATGAATACATCTGTTTACAAAATCCATTGAACACATGGGAGAAACAGACACCTGTAGGTTCTGTAAAACAGAACTGGAAAGAGTTGCGCATCTTGTTGCTTGGTGTGATACACTAATGGCAGAGGGCCTTTATACTGAAAGACATAATACTGTGGTAAGAATGTTGATTGTGCAAACATTACAGTATTGAAGTAGCTGAGAGACACTGGAAACATGAACCACAAATCATTATAAAGAATGATAATGTTTATATCATGTGGGATCCCCATTACCAACATTTCAGAAAATAGATGTGAGAAAACCAGATACAGTAGTCCATGAAAAGAAGACAAAAGCAGCATTGATGATTGAAATTGCTACAACCATTGATTACAGTATCTTACATACAGAGAGGCACAAAGTCAAAAAATTCCAGGAGTTGCAGGCAGAAACAAGAGCAATGTGTAAGAAATATACCCAGATAGTTCCAAAAGGAGCAATGGGGTCTCAAAAAGTAATTTACAGTCATATTTAGAGAATGATATCAAACATGTAACTCTGTATGAATTGCAGGAGTCAATTTTGGGCGCATTTGCAGATGCTGCAAAGGGCACTTTTGGCTAACATCAAATATTGAAAGAATACTGATTTCATGAACTCTAATCATACTTTGACTTAGGAGCGGGGCCCATTCCTGTCATGATATTATAAACCCAAAAACCTTGGAGAAAATAAACTGGGGTGAAATCTGGACTGTGACACAGATAACTCCGATTTTTTAGAAGTTTACCCCTCCTTAGCCAATTACTGGGGAAGAGGAATAATGAGTGAATGGCTCCTGCCTCCTCTAGGAGATTCGTTGAGGAGACATGCTAGTGGCAGATGCACAGGATATGAATGCCAGTGTTGATACCAAGGTTATGACAAGAGGCTGCCAAATGCTGAATTATGAGGTGGATAGCCAAATGACAGATGCATCGCTACATATGTATTTTCTCCTGTGGAACCACTTAACACCTACCTAATGGTGTTGACCATTTTGTCTGACTGACATAGGGATTTAAATAAAAAAAGACACATGGCAGTATATGTAACAGTGACATAAGGAAATAATCTCCTTTCCACCTGCTTCTAGTAGGATTACTAATATTGAGTGATCATAACAGAGCCTAGTGGGCCCCTGGGTCTAGGGAGAATAAACCAAACAAGTGAATTTAGAGATCTTGGACTGTCAAACAACCTGCAGCTAATGGTCCAACTGCAATGAGTCTCATTGCTCAAAAATAAATAAAAGCAATGTATTTGATGATGTTTAATCTAGCACCTAATCTTAACTCACATTATATTAAGAAGACAAGAGTGGCACTTTAATTGTCACCCATTATTATCAATTTAAAGGAGCATGATGGTCATAAACAGAAAATACATATTTTTGACAATACCTTGATTTATACAGGACTAATTTTACCTTCATCACTAGAGGTATCTAGCATTATTTTGTAATTATTTCTTCATTAAATTGTCTCTTAAAGGTTGCTCTACTGCATTGTGGATTTTTTTAGCTAAAGATTGTCTTTAAATTGCACTCTATGCCACACAATGTGATACATTTTTGCCCTGCTTTTTTTAAATCAAACTGCTCTGTCAGTTAATTTGGAATCATTGCTTAATTTAAAGAATTTTGGGGGATTTATCTGTAAACTGATGTATGACCTGCTTTTGTGAATGATTAGAAATTTCCTTGGCTAACATGTCCTTCTACATTCACACATTGTGTCAGACAAAAGTGCCATGTTTATTGAACTGATCACTCACCTCTAACATGTATCTTAGCAGTAAGCTGGCATCTTCATAAATTGCACAGATGTATGGATCCAGTGAGAGAGAAAGATGATTGCATTAACCTTCCTAGTTATAGTTTTTCTTGGGCCAGAATTCTTAAATATAATGTACCATTCGATGTGAGAGCCAATACAGCAAATTCATAAAGAAGATATCTTAATGGTTCACAAAAACCTAATGTAGCATTCATCAGGGAATCTGAAGAGAAATTATATTTTGTAATGCAGAATCACTTTGTAAGGAGCAGAAATATATTGTGATGAGGAAAAGTTGTGTTTATGGTGTAGCCTTCTTTTAATCCAGGGTATCTTGTATGAGATACAAAGCTGCAGATATCAGAAGATAAGAAATAAATACTGACAAGATTAGTAAATATATCCAAAACAACCAAAATGTGACTACCAGAAACCATGCAAAAGAAAATAACTTTATTAATAGAACACAATTGCTTTCACTATCACACATGCTTTACCAAGCTTAGTGTAGAAACATACTCACCTAACAGCATTTAAATAAAAAAATGCAATCATGTGACAGATTATGCACACGATAGCCAAAATAATTCAAACATTTTATTAAATAATATTATTGCACGTAACTTTCACAAAAATCTGTTTCAAACCAGGATGAAGTAAGATTCAGTAATACCAGGGAAGTTAAGAGCATTGAAACGTGTTGTCCTTCATACTCTGTAATTTCATAGTTTCATAGGTAAGCCCTGTGCTAGCTGCCCTTGTAGGCCATTTTAAGCCTAGTCAATTTCCCTTAGTGTGCTCAAAATTAATCCATCCCATTTAGCTAGAGATTGTCTATACCCATCCCATGGTTGATAATTATATATTTCCCCTAATGAGAATAACTGAGATTGTACCATAGATAATTTGAGGGGAACCCATGCATGGGATAAAACATTTAGGAGTTGTCTCCGTCCATTAGTAGTACAGAGGGCAGTCCTGGGGTAAATTTCCTGTTTCTTATCCATATATCCAAATTGTGCTTTAATGTGGACAAGGATGAACTTTGTTTTATGTGGATGGGAAGTCTGTTCCAGAGTAGCAGTATGCTGTGTGTGATATACCCGTCTTTGCAAACTGTTCCATTGATGTTGCAAAAGAGGCTTAGATCTCTAGATTGAAAAGTTCAGATGCCATTTGACTTGCTGGTGTGCAGTAAATCCATCCATACTGGGTTAGAGGATGCCTTGTATGCCAAACAAAAGTCACCTCTTAGTCTGTAGGATACCGAATATAGTGGCAGGGCATTGAGATGGGCCATGTAGGACATGTTGTTTAGACCTTGTATCCTTTTAATATAATATCTCTGTGGATGTTCCAGTTATTGCATGTGTCTGGACAGATACATGCCAAACGGGGCAGTAGATTCAATGACTGGCCTAATAACAACTGAGTAAAGGGGGGGCAATGACATCCCTAGATACAGACACAATCTCTTTGTTTATAAGTTGTGCAACATAGAACAACTTTATTACAATAATAAAACCAAAAAGGTGGCAAAATGGTGCTGAAACCAACACTAAAACCAAAAAAAGTATTTTTAAGAAGGGGAACTGCCTCACTAATAGGATAGTATATTTGGCTAAGTGCAATGCCTGCACAGGGTTTTATGTCGGAAAGACTGAGAGGGCTCTCAAGTTCAGGATTTATGAACATTTGTACAACATAAAAATGACAGGGAGACCAATGCCTTGTACAGACATAGCAAAGTGTGTGAAAACTTTTTTTGGTTTCAAATTTGGCATCTTGGATGTTATACAAATAAACCCTAGAGGTGGTGACTGGAAGAATATTCTGAATAAAAGAGAACTAATGTGGCAATTAAGGTTGGCTGCTACCTTATATCCTGGTTTGAATGATTTTATATCTATTGCACCAGCATAAAAAGAAAAATCTGGGAAAATATAATTCAGCATTGACATTTTTAACATTTTTATAATGTATTTTTCTTATTGTCAACATACTTATAGGTTTCAAAAGTTTAATACATATGCCTTTAATTCTGAGTTGTATTGGTAGCTAAATTATTAATTTATTGAAGACAATGGATAGTGATTGGTGTGTTTTAATCCTACTGGTAACATTTTTAGTGTATTTAAAAGTTTGGCTCCTTGTACTCTTTTTCTGATGAAGTCTATTTTTAATTGATGAAAGCGCTTAACTTGTTAATAAACTATCATGGCTTCCATTTGTCCTATTGGTGCTTTTTTTGGTTTTGTTACAACAATGACATATGTTGTTCAAAAATTAGATCACTCTTCACATAAGTTCCCATTTTCTAAGGACTCCACTCCTTAAGGCAGTTTCTATGAATCCATGACCAAAAATGTAAAAGTATGTTTTATATTAGCGTGAATAATGTGCTTTACATAAACATTGTTCTTGTTTAATTTGCTGATTACTCAAACAATCTCAGCCTACAATACTGAGAACCTGAAAGAAATTGCAATTAATTATACAGAAATACTTATAACCTATTAAATAAAATGACTTTTGATTTTCATACTGTTTCTGGCTTCCTTGTCATTAATTCCCCTAAACATTCATATTGACTGAACCTGCTTTTTCTGTTATTGTCAGAGAGTCAGTAATTGTTTCTCATCTTGATATCAGAATACTTGCATGTATTGTCCACTGGCATTAGTGAGAGAGACAGGCCTATAGTTTGTTGGATCATTCTGGCCATCTTTCCCCTTTGGAAGAACTTTCATTAGGGTCTCGTCATATGACGGTGATAATTAGCATCTTTCCATTATACTATTAATGATGCCTGCCATACTCAAAAAAAAAGGTATCCCTACTTCTTCTTCTTCAGTTTCTTCTTCCTCTTTTGGCTTTTCCCAGTTAGGGGTCACCACAGCAGATCACCTGTCCGCTCATGATTGTCAGTGGAGTTTTACAGTGTTGAGTTGCCAGCCCGGCACCCAACCTTCCACAGAAGGCACACACATGCACACACTCACACCTACAGCCAATTTAGAGTGTCCAATCCACCTACAGCATGTCTTTGGGATGTGGGAGGAAACTGTAGCACCAGGAGGAAACCCACATGACCACAGGGAGAACATGCAGACTCCGCACAGAAGGCACCCCAGCCGAGAATTGAACCAGAGAACATTTTGCTGTGAGGTGGCAACGCTAACCAAATCACCAAGAAGCTATCTGATATACAAATATGTATTTTTAAAGAATAGGTATAGCTTTATATACTTCATAGGTTCATAGGGTCATAGGTAGGTACTAGGCTATCAGCCCAAGGGCCTAAGTAAGCCTAGCTACCAAGGTTCCCTGGCTTATGCCACCCAAGAAAGTTATTTTCCTGTGCCACTGTCGAGCAGAGCCACACAAGTGATCCCTGGGGTGTATTTCCTATTTCCCATCCACTCATCAAGATTTTTCTTGAAGAGTGCTAATGAGGAATTTTGTTTGACATAGATGGGTAGCTTGTTCCAGAGTATGGGAAGTCTCTGGGACAGGAATCTGTTCCTCCAGCATGTCCTGTTTATTGTGGTGACAAGGTTTAGGTCCTCAGAGTGTATAGCTCAGAGGGATTGGGATTTCTTTAGGTGTAGCATGTCCAACAGCTCTGGGTTTGACATAGCTTTATATGTTAGCAGAGATCACCTCAGAGTAAGCATGAGTTTTTTGAGACAGTCAGTGTAGGACATCTGTTTGAGGCCAGTAATCCTCTTTGTGAGGTACTTCTGTGGCCTTTCCAGTTGCTGCAGATGTCTAGTGAGGCACATTCCAAAAGGGCGTTGCACTCTATAATGGGTCTAATGTGTGTCGAGTAGAGGGGAACAATGACCTCTTTTTTCCTGGATGAGAACCCTTTTGTGATGAGGTGTGCCATGTAGAAGGACTTCCTGAATACTGTGGCAATGTGATTATCAAAGGAGAGACTACTGTCCACCTGGGTCCCAAGGTCTCTTATCACACATTCAATGTTAAGTAGACTGCTGCCTATGTGGTAGATCATGGGTACAGAGTTTTTACCAAAGGGGATGACAATGTGCTTTTTGGCATTGAGCTTGAGGCCATGCCTCTGACACCAGGCATCTGTCTCAGTGAGGCCCTTCTGAAGAATGTCCACATCATTTGAGTACTCAACTATGGCTCCTAGTTTTCAGTCATCGACAAACTTCATTAGCCAGAGGCCTTCTGTGTTAGCCTGTACTTCAGAGAAGTAGATACCAAACAGGAGCGGTTCCAGGACTGAACCCTGTGGTACTCCACTTGTCACTGGTTTGAATTCAGATTTGGAGTCTGCAACTTTTACGGTGTGGGTTCTTCTGTCAGTGAGCCAGTTGGCAACCCATCTTGTGACATAGGGATTTATTCCTAGTTTAGTGAGTTTAGCTATAATTCCAGAATGGGGTATGGTGTCGAATGCCTTTGCATGGTCAAGATAGGCTGTGTGAACCAACTTACCCTCGTCTACGGCTTTGGTGACTGCCTCAAAGAAGTCGATAAGGTTCAGAAGGCATGATCTGCCTTTCACAAACCCAAACTGGATGGGGTCCAGAGTTGGAGGTTACCAATGTCTTTGTTTATGAGTTCCATGATGATATGTCCCATGGCCTTGCAGACCAGACTCATCAGGCTAATAGGGCAATAGTTCCCGGGATCAGTGGTGGCTCCCCCTTTGTGGAGTGGGATAACTGTTGCTGTGCGCCATTCAGTGGGCACAAAGCCTGATGTGAGGCTATGATTGAACATAGTGCTTATGTGGGGAGCCACTTTGTTCTGAAGTTTGTGTAACACTCAGCCTGGTATGTTGTCCAGTCCCATGGATGCTGTGTTTTTGGCTTTAAAGAGTGCAGCTTTTACGTGCATAGTTGTGATTACAGGGACTCTGCACTCTTCCTGTATAGATATGGGCCCTTTAGGGGGTGAGGGGGAGAGGGTAAAGTTAGCACTAAACCTATCTGCCAGGATGTAGGCAATATCAGTTGATTCTGTCATTTTTGTACCATTGTGCTGTAACACAGAGCAGATCTGGGTGTTGCCATTGAGATTTTTGACATAGCTATAGAATGCTTTGTGGCTGTCTTTAAAACCAGTGGTGATTTTGTTTTCCTAGCTAGCTTTGAAGGATCTTATAAGGGACTGCAGTTTCTTACTGAGGCTGACCAGGGAGCTCCTCCACTCATGGGATTTTAAAGCCGAAACAACCAAAACTATCACTGTAAAACAGTATTACAGTCCCAAAAAATGCTAGATTAGGACACCAAATGTAGATAGAACCTTTTATTTGTAATGACAAAAGTTGAAATCGGTTGAGCGCTTTCATCTACTGCTAGTAGACTTCATCAGGTTCTGATGGTTTGGATGTTATATGAAAAACACTGAAAGCACTTTAGTCTTTATGGGTATCAACTGGATTTAAAGACCTCAAAAAGACTGACAAAAAAACTTGAAATGATCGCACAAAAACAACAATAAACATAAAAACCATCAAAACTCAAACAATAATTTTGTTGTTAAAAAGTTTTATTACACTTTCATCAAATAGACTTTTTCAGAAAACCAATAATAAAGTAAAAAAAAAAACAACAGTTTAAACAGAAACATTAAACCAATCAAATTACATAACTAATTAATTAAGCAATTTAAAAAATTAAAAAAGCACAGCATAACTGAATAATCCTACACAAGGACCATATAAAAAACATACATACATAAAAGAACTCTATTTAACTTTTTAACCTTCTATTTTTTAAAAAAACACTTAATGTTAATAGTCTCATTCCATCCTGGGAATTTGTTATCATTCAACCTTATTTGACATTTTGTTTTTAAGCCTTCTAAGATGTTTTTATAATCACCCAAATAAGCTTGACATCCCAAACACAATCCAATATGAACAATACCGGCTGTGTTACAAGTTAAATTTCTTGTTCAAATAAATGGTATAGTTTAAGTGTTCAATAAAAATGAAAGCACTAACACATACAAACGTACATATCTTGCACATCCCGTAAGTAAACTTCCATTTTTTCTTTATTAGTGTGTGGCAAATATAAATATGACTCATTATTTTCTAACAACTTCTTAAATTCATACTATGTTGCTATACAAACTTAGGCTCATTCCCAATAGTTTTATAAACATTATTGTTACCCTGCAAAACTTTCCAATTTCTTCTTATGATATTCATGACAGTTTCACTGTTAGTAGACATGTCCAATAAAAAAAGAAAAAAATAGGACCCTTATCTATAAAAGTGCTATGTTTCTTTTGTACAACATTACTAGTATTAACTTTGTCAACTAAAACTGGCTTAAAAATGTCATTTCTTTTGTTAATAACGTCATTAGCTGATCGAAAAATAAATTCTTCCTTATAACCTCCTTCTTCACAGATAAAAATATTGTTTACCACCTCACTACAAAATTCATCATCATTAGAGGTTAATTGTGATACTCAAATAAACTGACCTTTAGGGATATTCTTTTTTATAAAAGCAGGCTGTCCACTTTTATAGTGTAAATAACTGTTAGAAAATCTTTCCTTTCTATATACTCTACCATCAATTAATTTTTTGTTTGTGTCCCCTTCCAAAAATAAATCTAAAAAATGAACACCTAAACCAACTTCCCCTTTAGTGAACTTGAAATAATCTGAAATTACATTAAGCTTAGTAATAAATAAATCACAACCATCTTCTCAAATATCCATAATAAAAAATAAATCATGAACAAAACACTTATAAAATATTATTTTCTTAAAATACTAACTCTGTGTTAAAATTTCTAACACCCACCATCCTAGTACAAGATTAGCAAAGGATGCAGCTACTAAGTAACCAATAGCTACCCCACTTAACTGCTTGCAATATTTTTTGTCAAACATAAAACAAAATATTTTCTAAAATTAACTCCATCAATAAAAAATATGAAGAAATATCTTTGTTAGAAAAGTTTGTGTTCTTGGTTAAAAATGACCTTGAGGAATACATGTAAAAAAGGAACACACGTCTACTGTCACTATCCTCACATTATCATAACTATAATTGTATTCTGAATTAAATTTTCTAACAAATCACAGGAATATCTCAAATAAGAAGAGAGACTGTGTACTAAAGGATTGAAAATAGACTCTAAATATAACACCATTCCTTTACGTACATAATTTGCAGCTGACACTATAGGTCAAAAGGGGGGGGGTTAACACTATCTTTATTTAATTTAGGGATTCTGAACAAAGTGCCTACCTTAGGATTTTCAACATACAAAAAAAAAAATCATATAATGTTTGATTAATATCACTTTCAAGGAATAATTCATATAACATCAATCTAATAAAATAACTGTTATGAATATCTTGGCTAGACACTTTAGAATATTCATCTTGATTATCTAACAAGTGTTTAATAGCAGTTTTATAGTGCCACGCATAATGACTAAGCAGGCCCCTTTATCAGGCTCATAAATCTTAAATGATTCTGTTGTTTTAACTCTAATAAAGGAAACTTTTCCTCAAGCAACAAATTGTAATATTTTCTAAAACATTTATTTGACAAAAAAAAATCAATGTATTTCATTCTCACATATCATGTTCAAATGCATTAATGGTAGAATTTAGCAGTGGATTAAAAATAGAGGGTTTTCTCAGTTCATGCGACATAAAATATTATTTAATAAGTATCTCAAGTTCAATTTAAGACTAAAAAACCTTCAATTGCAAAATGTTTTTTGTAAGACTTACCCTATGACTTAGAATAAAACTTAATTCAAGTCTTAACGCATTCAAACATTCAGATTTTAAATTGAAAGCTGACAAGTTAACTATCTTTGTTTCAAAACTTACAGGTTCAAAAGCTGACATAATGTTCCATATACCTAGTGTCTTTTTGTTCTCCGATTCATGGACCAGCTCCTGCTTCACAGTTGTTTGGAGTTTTTTTAACTTTCCTGCACATGATTCTCCTCATTAACACAATAATTATCAAGCTTATTTGACAATATGTTTGTCGTCATAAGTAGTGTTCAACTAAGTTAAGTAGATCCATATGTATATATATATATATATATATATATATATGTATATATATATATATATATATATATATATATATGTGTGTGTGTGTATATGTCTATATATACCTATCTATATATATATATATATATATATATATATCTACACATACATGTCTGTGTGTATTTGTATATATATGTGTATATATATATATATATATATATATATATATATATATATATATATATATATATATATATATATATATATATATATATATATATATATCTCAAAGGACCTACTTAAACTGATCGAATGCTATTTTTGTCAATGAACATAATGTTGAAACAAAGTGATCAACATTAAAGCCCCTTTTCCATTGTTGTATGTATGTATGTATATATATATATATATATATATATATATATATATATATATATATATATGTATGTGTGTATATACACACACACACACTTTGTCTTGGTGAAATGAGTTTAGGTGAGATGAGTTTTAGGTGAAGTGATACGTACCCATATATATATATATATATATATATATATATATATATATATATATGGATCTATTTCACATAATCGAGCACCCAAATATTCAACTTTCATATGGCCGAGATCATATGATCGAACATTTGAATGTTTGAATGTGTGAAAAAAAAAAAATAAACAAACAAAAAAACCCTAAACATTGCTAGCAGGGGGGCAATCCCCCCTGCACACCCCTGCACCCCCCGCTAATTAAATATACCAACTCCGAGATAGCACTACATTGCAGTATAGGGAAATCTTCCCATTCTACGCTCTATGCAGATCCGGAAATCCCCATTCAGACCATTTGGACTTTTAAAAGTTTGGTCATATGGTCTCGGCCATATGAAAGTTCGACCATTTGAAGGGGGCCTATATAAATATATATATATATATATATATATATATATATATATATATATATATATATAAGATTGAAAGTTAAAAAGACTGAAAACCAAAATCCCTAAAACTTAAAATATCATAAACATTTTAATGCAAGGGGCAAGCACTCCTGCATTCCCCATGTGGGGGGCTGTGACCTCCACACCCCCTGCTAATTATATATACCAACTCTGAGATTTCACAGTGGAGAAGAGTCAAATTCCCATGTTCGATATTTTGAGTTTTAGATATTTTGGTTTTCAGTCTTTTGAACTTCAGATCTTATGCCATAGACCTATATATATATATATATATGTATATATATATATATATATATATATATATATATATATATATATATATATATATATATATATTTATACATATATAGATATAGATAAATAGATATGAACCAAAAAACCAAGCCACCTCAAACCAAGGAATAACCACTCCCTTAGTACAGGGGTGCCAAGAAAGTGAAACAAAAGCACTAAAAATCATTTTTCTTGTGGTAAAGTGGGATGAAAGCACTTCTGTAATTATCATTACTTGTAACTACATCACCAAGCTCTGCTTCCAATCTGATGTCTCTTACTTTTAATTGTGTCTGTCCATGAGAATTGTGAGTCCCTACTAGGGAACACTACTAAGCCATTGTATATAATCACTTTGTTTTTATAATTGCTTGCTAACCTCTGTGTAATCTATGTAAGTTTGTCTATGTGGAGCTTTTCTCACTGGGCCTCCGCTGAAAATGGACATGTATCCAGTCGGATTATCAAGGTAAACAAATGTAAAATAAATAAATGAAATAAATAAAAATCATTTTTCTTGTGGTAGTGGTTCGACTCCGCCGCTTGGCATTGCTGTACTAAGGAAGTGATTTATATATATATATATATATATATATATATATATATATATATATATATATATACACATATACACCTACAAATTCACTTTATATGCTCACTATTTTAAAACATCAAATTTTATATGGCCGAGACCATATAAGCAATGTTTTAAAACATTGAACATCTAAAGCAAAAACAAAAACAAAACAAAAAAGTATTCTAGGAGATTTTTGCAGGGGGACAAGCCCCTCTTCACCCCCCACACCTCCTGCTATTTAAATATACCAACTCCGAGATCGCATTACAGCGAGGAGAAGTGAACATTTCCTATTCCGTGCTGTATGGAGATCTCCATTTAACATGTTTGATGTTTTAAAACGTTGATCATATGGTCTCAGCCATATGGAGTTTGATGTTTTAAAATGTCTAGCATGTAAAGTGAAACCAGATATATATATATATATTTTCAGAAACTTGAAATTCATACAGATGAGATCATAAGATCAAATTAAAAAAAATCTACTTTTTTATGTTTATGCAGCTCCAAGATTGTGCTACAGTGAAGGAAACGGTAAATTTCCTGCTCCTACCTGTACCATGATCTGCATTCAGAAGCTTCAAGTTTTCAAAAACTCGATCATGTCATAATGACCAGATTTCTAAAAACTTGATCAAATGATAAGGATCCCTATAAATCTATATCTATCTGTATATATATATATATATATATATATATATATATATATATATATATATATGGGTCTACTTCAGATCACTGAAATCCCATTTCACTGAAATTCATTTCACTGAGACCAAATCACCTAATTTTCAAAATACTGAAAATTCATTTGACTGAATCTCATTTCACTGAATTGTAAGCTATAGACCTGATGAGGGTTTCTATTCACTTTAACTCGCTTGTGATAGAAATTATTTTTGTAACTTACAGTGGTGAGTGTCAGAATACTGATAGTAATGTAGAAACAGGTGGTGTAGTGTTTTTAAATGTGGGTATGTATCTTTACATTTGTATGGGAAGTATCTAAAGTAATATGTTTTTTTGCGTTCCCAGCAGTAGTGATAGTGTATAGAGTACTGTGAGGCAAGTTAGAGGTATATGCCCTTTTCCCCTCTGTAGTGCAATCCTGAAGTTAATATATATAGTTAGGAGGGGTGTGGGAAGCACAGCCCCCTCACATTGTGGGGGGTTGGACATAACTCCCCACTTTGTTTGGTTTTATATTGTCTGGTTTCTGTTAAGAGGATAAGTAAGTAGTTTTTAAGTTGGGGAAAGAGGTAAGTCATTAGTGTTGTGAGCGTGTTTGTCTATGGTTTCCCATTTATTCTTTTGAAATTTGCATTGTAAGCTGCCTGTGAAATGAGATTCAGTGAAATGAGTTGCCAGTACTGTAAAATCCAGGTGATTTGGTCTCAGTGAAATGAAAGTCAGTGAAATGGGATTTTAGTGAAATGAAGTAGACCCATACACACACACACACACACACACACACACACACACACACACACACACACACACACACACACACACACACTAGTAAGTATATTACATTTTGTGAAACAGTCAATATATTGACACAAATTCCATTAAAAATCATCCATGGAAAGTTTATGTACCCATGGAAAATATGCTCAAAAACAAACAAATAAGCCCTCCGCACCCTGTCCATGCACTGTTAAAACATAAATACCAACTCTGTGATTGCACAATTGCAGGAAAAGTAAAAATGTCCTTACTCCATTATTCAGTGATCTCATATAACACACACACGCGCGCGCACACACACACACACACACACACACACACACACACACACACACACACACACACACACACACACACACACACATACACACACACACACACACACACACACACGCAAAACATTAATTAGTGCTTGAAAAAGGGAACTGATCAAAAACACCACTTCATTTTCCTTTTAATGAGACCATTGTATGACAAGACTCCGAAAAATACAGTAGCCATGTGTCTATATGTATCTATATCTATATATGTGTGTATGTGTATAATCACACACACACACACACACATATATTTATAAATAAAAATATATTAACAAATAAAGAAAGCAGCTGCTGAAGACAGAGTTAACAGAAAACAAAGGATGGGAGAATAATGACTCAATTAATCTGCTCTATTTTGGTGGAAACCCCTTTGGGATTAAGCCCAGGCAGCAGTTCCATCTGTCCTCAGCTGCTTTTGTACTGATTTCACTTTGTGGTTATTAGTGATTAATGTCATCCTTTGGGTTAATATCTCGTAGGCAAAGAAATGTAGAACAAAACTCAGCTGTAGTTTGTCATAGACTAGGTACATATACTAAACATTCTTGCCTCTTCTGTTGGCCTTCAGCACTTGGTCTCCAGTTTCTGTATGTCTTTTAAGATGGGATCCTCTCCTCTCTCAAAGAGCATATGTCTTTCATTTGACCAGGGGAGCTGTTTCCCTATGGTTCAGCTAGTAGATTTATATAGATAGAAGTCCCATTGCCATTAGTATTAGACAGGCTAGGTCATAAAGCAGCAAACGTTTTTTTCTTAAATCATTCTTCAGAGCAGTCCAGAGATGAAACTGAGCAGCACATCACAGAAGTGCAAACCATAGAAATAGTGCAGCTTATAGTTCCATGATAACACGTAGTTGCCCAGCACCTTCTGTGGTCATAGCCTGGGCTCAACAATACAGTTTGCTTCTGTTTCATCCTTTGATTTCTATCTCTTATGTATCATTAATACCTGTACGGTGTGATTGCCATATGTTTCATCTTCATCTGCAAACTGACTGTCATGATTAATGCTTCCATGTTCAATCTGGATTTTGTATAATTTGTTATTTTTCAGATTTATGGCTATTTTACAGTATATACCTTACTAAACAATTTAGAACTGTACCTGTGTAAACATTTTGTACTTATGGCAACAGTCTCTTATCATCACTTTCCTTGCGAACTCTTCTACCATGAATGCCTTCCAAGCCCATTGCTACGTCGCTACATTTGCACACTGCTGCTTGGATTTGCATGTCATTTTCTTAAGCTGTGCCTTGTTTGCTTCTTATAGAGCTCAGTATGACAAAAACATGTAAGAGCTATGACTTAGTAGTGCGATGAATGTCTGTTACTAAAATGGGTACCTGCATGTACTGTATAAGCAGTACAATGCAGAATTTGTCTGTAAACAAGGAGCACATGAGTTGCTCCTGTTATGTCTTTCGGCTTTTTCCTGTTAGGGGTCGCCACAGTGGAACTCCGTTCTGCTACTGAATGGCAGTAGATTTTTACGTGCCAAGTTGCCGGCCCTGAAGCACAACCTTCAACGAAGGTAAGCCCATTCACGCATATCATGTCTCCACACAGAAGACGGTCTAGCTGAGAGTTGAGCAGGACAACGTCTTACTGTGAGGCGACAACGCTACCGCAGCACCACCACCGCTGTATTATTCTAACTGTTATCCATGCTAATGGAAATAGGTAACTTCTTCTGAAAAAGAAGACTTTCTACTCTTGACTCTTCCAAATTACCATGTGGTCTGTCCTCTGCATGCTTTGTTCTTATTCTAAGACTCTGAAAGCTTTTTTGCTGCATTCACAACCTTATCTATTAAAAAATACGTGTTCACTTTATGTAGAATTTTACTGTTCTCCTTTTGTCCTGTACAGCCCAACTTCTGCATGATTGCTATCCTCTTGGTTGTCATCATGGGGGGGGGGGGGGGGGGGGCAGCTGCAGAAATTTTTAATGCAATGTACTTTGCCTAGGTACTATTAAACCTAAAATGGGATATCATCTGGAAGGGAAAAACCTAAAAGCACAGAGTAGAAAAAATTGATTTGGGCCAATAGTAAAAGCAGAAATGAGCCACCAGGTGCAAACAAAGAAAGGGTTAACCAAGGCCAGTAAGATACTGAGCTTCATGGAAATTTCATAGATTAGGGCCACTATTAAAGAGTAATAGGTAAAGAAATCTAAATAAAGCATTTATGTTTTGAATCTCAGACAGTAAGTAGCAGCACTACCAGATAAAGGTTATGTGTCCATATTAAACTGCAGTCAGACAGAATCTATTAAATTTTTACAGTCATTTTGAGATGAATATCTCTGTAAGTTTTAGTCAAATATGAATAAAGATTCGATCAGAAAAGAATGGAAACTCCTTTTGTTTATGACTTGCTGTGCTAAATCAGTTAGCATAGCTTTTTCATGCTGTTTCTGTGTGTTCCCTCTATCTCCCAGAACAAACTCATACATTTGCACCCAAGCACAGGCTGTGACAGTGCTGCTATCAGTCCTTGGTTGGCAAATCCCCTCTTCCAAGAGTGTCAGGCCACAAGTGAGATTTCATTTATGTATCCAAAAGGGTGGAATATCAGCTGAACTAACAAACTTAGGTCACATTACAATCTTACCATGTCTCTCTAAAATCCTACCTGAACTGTATTCACACACAGAGTATGCAACATATAATTAAGCATAACTTCATTTCCAAATTCCAGCAAATGTTTAGACCCAGCCATAACACTACTACCAATCATTTCAACTGAATCAACACAGTTAACCAAAGCAGGAATGAGGGCAACCTAGTTTCTTTTCTTTTCATTGATCTAGTCAAGGCATTCAGTACCATATTCCACCAAAAGTTCTTTTCTGAACTTGGTATCCTAGCTCTTATTTATTCCTCCCTCTGTTGGTTCCACAGCTATGTATCCATTTGCCAACAAACAAATAAATGGTAGTAAAATCTGTCACCATCTCTACCAGAAGGTGTTCCCAGAAGAGTCAGTACTTCACCCACTCCTATTTAACATTTTCATAAATAAACTCTATATCACTCCAAGTCTGGCCACTTTTGTGCAATATGCCGATGACGCAACCGTTATCTGCCCTACTTCATCCATAACAAAATTACAGGAGATCACCCATAATGCCTTCTCTGCCATTAAATATTGGCTTAAATAATCTAAATTACTTCTTGACCCCCCCCCCAAAAAAATGCACATTTCTTACTATCTCATATAATAGCACTGAAGTAGAATCTGTAGGTCATACTAAACTACTTTGAGTCATAATCAATTACAGCCTCACGGTTGATCATCACATGCTTTATTCTGTGAAGAAAACTCACCAAAAACTTGGCTTCCTCTATAGGGTAAAGTAACACCTACAGATACTACTAGGATTACCTTAACATTAACCTACCTCCTTCACTATTATACGTGTCCTCCATTCTTAAAAAAACATCAACACCACCTGTAAAGACTACACTGGCTTTTTGCTATTTCATAGGATCAAAATTTGCATTCAACCACCCTAACAAAACACATCACTGTGTTGTACTAAAATGATTAAACTGGCTTGAACTCCCACAACAACTTGCCTACATAGTGGAAATCATCACTCCAACCTCCTCTATTATCCTGATAAATGCCTGACATTATGGGACACTATCTTAATAACTGCCTGGCATTACAGGACACTGTCCTGATAACTGGACTCTATCCTGATAAATTCCGAGCATTACAGGGCACTATCCTGATAAATGCCCAGCATTACAGGACACAATCCTGATAAATGCCTGGCATTACAAGACACTATCCTGATAAATGCCAAGCAATATAGGACACTATCCTGATAACTGCCCAGCATTATGGGACACTAACATGATAACTGCCCAGCATTAAGGGACACTGTCCCGATAACTGCCCAGCATTACGGGACACTATCCTGATAACTGCCCAGCATTACAGGACATTCTGCTGTACTTTTGACAGAGACTTTTAGTCTTACAACAAAGTCCTACTATGTATCAGTAAAACAATCAACACCACTGGAGACTCTTCTATTCTCACTGTGTGCCAGATCTGTGGAATAAAGTTCCTACATGCTTAAAGCAGACAGAGAAGATTAACAGATTGAAAACCGTGCTTAAATTGAACCTAAACCAAAGCTAGCTCTGCTCTTCCTGGCTAAGCTTTTTCCCCAGATCCTTCTTAACCAACAGCCCTAGTACCTAACTACTTTCTAACCCACATCCTCGGTCTAACCTCATAAAATCTTATTAACTCTCACACTGTCACTTTCTCAATGTCTTACCTTCCCCAGTCAGCAACCCTTCACTGTCTGTCTTTCCTATTATTTCATCAACCTTTTTCTTTCATTCTTAATGTTAAATCAGATTAATAGAATCTGTAGCTGAAATTGCTACCATCCAAGAAAATTATCTCCATTCTATTTCAGTGTATGTACTTTTTATACTTTCATACAAAATGTTTTACTTTTATGTAATGTTTTTTTGCCCAGTCAGACTTTCGCATTCAACCACAACAAATACTAATTAAATAAATACATATTCACTGTATGCAAAACCTTTCCCTGTCTTCATATCTTTTTCCTAACAAGCAACAATACACAGCATACACTTCACATCAGTCCTTCCATGGCCAAAAGACAAAGGTCATGCATTATTGTCAGGTAAAGGCAGCTGTGCATTGCCCTATTCTCTGTTCTTGTAACAATGGAAATGTAGTTTGCTAGAAAAATATTTCCTTTTCACCTATTGAATTGTTTAACCATGACCCTAAACCATTTTAAGAATCACTGGGAGTCATTTCATTCTACAGGGTCAGCAGCCCTAGTGGTGAATCTGGAGTCGCTGATTCTTAAAGTGGTAAATCTGCTATAAACTGCATTTAAAGAATTTCTTAATAAATATAAAATCCTTCCCATTTGCCATTGGCAGTGCCTTATACCCACCCAGACTTGAATCCTTTAGTAATATAACTCTGAGGTGCCTAAACTCTCACTGGACATCCTCCACTGCCAATAATTTATAAATAATATGTGAATACTTCATAATAGCCAAAAAACTTCCGCATCTGTTCAGTGCAGCTGCCCCCAGACTAAAGCACCTTATCTTGTTCAGGTCCTTAATATCAATGATTATTCCAGTTTAGAGGTCCCCCATGGTGTATGCGTGTGTGTGTGTGTGTGTGTGTGTGTGTGTGTGTGTGTGTGTGTGTGTGTGTGTGTGTATGTATGTGTGTGTGTGTATAAATATATATATATAAATATATATATATATATATATATATATATATATATATATATATACATACAGGCATACCCACACCAACATACATACATACAAAAACAGCACCCCTAATTATGCAAATAATTATACAGTTTATTGCTTAAGGTGGTTAAGGCTTGGTTGTTGAGGTCCCCATTATTTACCATGTTGCATCTAACCTTTGGTGCATTAGCTCCTAATCTCATAACCTGAGATAAATGTTTAGACAAATCTCAGACATTGGGGTATCTAAGCAAATCTGGGTCATCAGCACTGTAGATTGTCAACTTTCTGCTGTTTCATTTGAACAGACTACAGATGACATTTTTTATCATTCTCAAAGAAAGAACAGGATTCATTGACATTTCTCTCATACCATCCTAATATTTTTATGCTGGACACATAATCGTTGTAATCATTATTTTCTACACCCATCCTAAAATTCACACGTCCTACTTATCACCCCTTCACAACATTATTTTCCACACTACACCACACCCTAGCAGTTCCACTCTGTATTCTTGACAACAATTTCTAAAACCCTCATTATTACATTCTTATGCTGTATCAGCCTTCCTTTCCCACAGCCTACTCACTCACTCACTCACTCACTCACTCACTCACTCACTCACTCACTCACTCACTCACTCACTCACTCACTCGCTCACTCACTCACTCACTCACTCACTCACTCTTTCCATTCACAACTAAAAGATAATCTTTTTCTACTTTTCCTTCTTTTTCACTCATACTGGAGCTACACTTTTAGTGAATAAAAACTTAGCACAATCTATAACAAAAAGCACTTTACTGTGTCATTTTATTATTTACAACTTAAAACAAATGGACAGGCTATAACAATTTCTTAATATTTCGGTCCACCATACCTCTCAACCTCTTAGCACAAGAAATATGGACACTGTTTAAAATCATGGGGGGTGGTACAAAGGGCAAAAATAGGGACAAATGTTAAATATTGTTCTTATAAACTTAGAAAATTGCTAGAATAACAGGATATGTGTCAGCATGCATATTTTGAAAGATGTGAAGTCTTCAGCTCGAACGTATGTCATTATTTAGTAATGTAAGTAATCAGTGATTTGCCAGAAAACCACACATTTTATGAGGAAAAGGCCAAAAATATAAGGCATAAAAATGGACATTCAGCAAAAATCTGGAAAGTTGAGTTCTATGGGCCCACATTCATGTATCATGTCTTATCACGTGAACTATGACATTGAAATTCAGAATAATCACAAAATGTGATTTCCCGCAAAACTTATGAAATTACTATTTGGGAGACAACTGTAAAATGACAGTACCATGTTTCTTGAGAGGGAAGCCTGAGACTTTTTTTCTATAAGTCTGATCCAACATATTAGATAAATTGCAGGGTGTTGAACCTAAGCTTAATCTGATAACCTTTACACATAGCTATTAGACACCTACATCATGAACTAATCCAGTGCATTTCAAAAACAGCTGTCTCCTAGTAATTACATAATCAGTCTTTTTGAATGAATTGTGTGGTTACAATGCCCCTGTTCATGATGTGGGGTATTGAAATGAGTACTCTGAAATGCGGTTACAGAATTACTAAAAACTGCCAAAAGGACAAAGCTATAATTTATATAATAAATGTTTGCATGGGACTGTCCTCATTCTCAAATATGTGAGCAATAATTTTCAAAAAGGCATTTAGGGGATCTTCTCTTATATAATTACTTCTGTAATCTAATGTCTCACGTGGCAATTTGTATACTATGAACTCAACAAATTGTAATAATTTGGCCAATTATGAATATTTTTCCAAGATCTCAGTATGATGTTATGGAGTCTTTTTTCCAGAATTATGACACTTTTATTGTGCAGTTCTTACTTATGATGTGATTTTGCACTGTGAGCATGAAAGCATTCCTTGGAAATGCACAAAGACAATGTCCTAGTTCCTCTGGAGAGTCCATGAGGTAGTCTATAAGTGTTTTCATTTCAGAAATTATTGTGGGCTACACAACAAATGGACATGCAATCAGCCTGCTGTTGATAACTCAGCAGTTGTACAATATTTTAGTAAACTTTTAATGAGCTGTCTGCAGAACGCATTTCATGTAAAATACCACTGCTGTTGTGAAAAGGAAGTTTCGACCAGTGACTTAGATCACACTTATGGATGGAATTGCAAAATTATAGTGTTATATTTTGTGAAAAGGCGAGATATGCCACAATGTGTAATCTGAAAATTTGGTTCAGAATTATCGATAGATGCAAAAACTGTGAATCTATGTTTATTCTGGCAGAATACTGCTCATAACATAGTGATACTACTCAGTATTTTCTATCAATATTTCAATATTTTAGATCGCCATCTCTAAGGCCTATTTTATAAACAATTACACTGCCATTTGCATTTCTGTTAAAAAATAAGGTCTGTTTTGAAAATATTTTTACAGGAACATTTGAATGTTACAACTTTAGTTCGTGGCACACATAATATTGGCACATTGAAAACCCAGGAGAAAATATTGACTTTGTGTAATATTTGAAGAAATCATCCTTAAAGGTTTGGTGATTTTCAATATCCTGATAAAAAACTCAAAACACAGTTATTTCATTTAATTTTAATACGAGTCTAAAACTGTTCTTCTTTCATGTCAAAGCTAAATATATTTCTTTTTTTCTTGAAGAAAGCAAGGTTTTACTCTTTATTTGCAAAATCACCTGAAAACTTTTTGCCATGATACAATAATTATGTTATCATATAACGCAGTTTTCAGAAAAATATTTTGCTCCATATCCAGCCACATTACTATAGGCTAAAATGGTGCTAGAACCCTACACTCTAACACTAAAAAGTGTTGCGTCATTTTTTTATTATTTAACTCCATGACAAGCTATTTGATCATGGGTGGCACAGTGATACAGCAGTTAATGTTGCCTCACAGCAAGAAGTTCTTCCGTTTGATTCTCTGCTGGGATGTGTGGAGTCTGCATATCCTCATTACGTTCACGTGGGTTTCCCAGTTTCCTCCAACATTCCAAAGATATGCATCTAGAGCATTTCTCCATGGCCTCAGCTGAGAATAGGCATAGTTGGTTGGCCTTTCCTGGTCAACAAATGTTAAATAAATAATAAATTTAAGATCATAGCACATAAATGATTTCACTCAAATATAAACAAAATTTGCAAGTGAAAAACAAGTAAAATGTAGCTTTGCAGGGGAACATCCCTTCCACCCAAACCTGTGAATATGGAGTCTGTAATCTCATATCCCCATTTCTTATATCTACTAACTCAGAGGTCACTGCATTTCAGCTAAAGGAGACATTCCTGGGAATATGCATACTTGTTCTTACCAAAAAATAAAAGCTTCCACATACCAGCATTTGCACATAAACATGTTAATAATGTGCGTCTCACAAGAAAGTCTGGTACCCTATTTATTTACCTATTTTATTAATTCAGTTGTTTAGTTATTTATGTTTTTTTATTTAGTTAATCCCACAAGGAAGGTCTATTTTTAGAGGATATCCTAAGATGGTGGTATACATATTGATTAGGGATAGATCAACCATGGGGACAGTGGAACCTCCCTATCCCCCATTTTTTTTAAGAAGTGCCATGGTAATTTTTACTTCAGCTTATGCTAACTACAACTCAGGCAGAAGTTATATTGGTTTCAGTGCTGAAGATTATAATGGTACAATAGTGGCTGATGGTGGTATAAGAAGGGAAAGCATCTTCCAGACAGATGGCCTGGTACCATCATGATGAATCAACATTACCATATGGTATGCTTTCTGCATAAAAGGCTTTATCAAACATCCTGCTAGTGATGGAGCACATTACTGTCCTTTACAAGGAGATTGATTTGCCAGTAAACATTAGAATGTATGCTGTCTACTTTGGAATATATGAAAGTTCCTCCACTTTTAGGGGCTAACAATAAATAGTTTGCATTTTGAGAGCTTGTAACTTTACTTCACCTCATCCTCAAATCAGTTTTGTAGAGAGAATACTACAAAGCTCTTCTACTTGGACCCCTAGTACAAACATTTACATGTTAGCCGTAACTTTGTCATTAACTTGTGTGCTGACAATAGTAGCAGTTTTTACAATGCAAATGGAAGCAGTTCTAATCTGGAGTTATACCGTGCAGTGAACAGTGAATGACAAGAGTGAACGATATTAGGTCTGTTATCTTAAAGACGCAGTCATACCACTAAACACACTGAAACTGCAACTGTGAAGGAAGCAGCTATGACTAGTACAAAAAGATTGTAGCCATGCAAAATTAAACCGAAAACAATAAGAATTTGTCTGAATCCATGTGATATTCAGCATAAAAACATCAATAAACTGATGTACTTTATTCACGCAAGTCTGTAAAGTGATTGCAAATTGGGAAACAGGCTAAGGATACCTTTATCATTTAGACTTAAGAAGGTAAGTGCAAACTGTAAAGTTTACTGTAGTTCTTCATGTACATTCAAAATATCTAGTGCTTTACTTATATTTTTTTACATTTTTGTAAATCTGCAAAAAAATGACAGAAAATCCAGCTTACTACCATTTTCCTCAAAAACAAAATTAAAAGGAAAGATAATAGCCACATATTTTGACCACAGCAGTCATACAGCATACCATTATCTACAAAATGAACACTCTTTAAAAAATAAATGTCTTCTAGTTGTTTGGAAGTGTGGAAATGTCAGATATTTTTTCTCATATAATGTATTGAAAGTACAGATGTTAATCATAAACCAACCTATGAAATACATGGCATTTTTGTCAGAAATACTCTGAGTGCATTTTAACTTTGTGAGATTCCAAGGTGACATTACAAGAAATGCATTTATATTAGGTTCATATCCTCCATTAATCGATTATTTATTTCATGTTTTTAAAAATGGGTGAGTTGAGAGATTCCATATGGACTTATTATATCCATGACACAAGCCGCAGACAAAATATATAGCAAAAAATAAGTGCAATAGTGTAATAAATAAGAAAATGTACTTACAATATCAGTATTTCTAATAGCACTACATAAAATGTTAGTGTGTAAGCATCAGAGCAAGTATATAAGTATAGAAAAATAGTTTTACTACATAGTTAGCCAAAATGCAAGTAAATAGCATCAGAATAACAACACAAAAACATACTTGGAGGCTCTAAATAAAGATCTGCCTAAGCAGCACAGACCCCCAAATCAGACACCCAAGCAACCGCTACCCCAAAACAAAACACGTGCAACACATATCTCACAAAGCCAGTGTGCCGAACAGTCACAGCCCTTAAGGCTAAACAACACACCTGATACACTTGTAATAGGTGACTCTATCGTCAGGCACACTGACGTCCCACTCACCAGGCTGAACAAGGAGAAGGTCACGGTGAGCAGTCAGTTGGGCGCTAGGATCCGCCACATAACACAAGCACTCAGGTCACTCCAAGGCAAGTACAAATATGACTCAGTCATTGTCCATGCTGGTGTGAATGACCTAAGACGTACCTCCCTGGACTATATGAAAAGAGACATAGAGGAGCTCTCTGAGCATGTAACCCAAGCCGGTATGACCCTGACCTTGAGTAGCATTTTACCCTCACCAAGAATGATGCCACAATATGAAGACAAGATGATCAATTTCAACAATTGGCTTAAGTACTGGTGTCATTCAAAGGAGATCCAATGCCTGTCAGCCTGGGATGATATGCTCGACAAGCCACGAATGCTTCACTAGGGACGGCTTGCACCTGTCACCCCTGGGCTTTCGGATATTGGCAAAGGCTCTTGCTACCCCCATAGTGCCTTTTTAGGCAAGGCTCAAAAGACAAGCCCACCTCCATAGGTATCACAAGGGATAAAAAACTAAGAGTAAGGCTAATCAATGCCAGAAGTCTAAACCTCAAGATGCACGCACTCGAAACTCTTCTTAGCATGGAGAACATCGATATCTGTGCAGTAACAGAAACCTGGTTCAGGGCTCCCGAGAGCACCCCAGCACTACCAGGTTATACCTCATACCATGCTTTTCAGCCCCAAACTTGGACCAAACCACAAAAGGAGGGGGAGTATCGATATTCATCAAAGATACCCACACCTCCAGGTTGGTGGCAAAGCACGAAGCATCAGAGACAATCCATGTGCAACTAACAGTGTGTAAAACTGCCTTCCAGTTTATAGCCTGCTGCAGACCACCCTCCCAAACCCAGGAACCCCACTCGGCCTTCCTGAGAACACTGGAAAATATGAAGGTCTCGCAAAACACCATTATATTGGGCGACTTCAACTACCCAAACATAGACTGGGAGCATTACTCTAGCTCCCACACCCTAGCCCAAAGGTTTCTAGAATTCATAAACTCAAATGCTATGGAACAACTTGTTACCACTCCCACAAGAGGGGAAAACATGCTGGACCTGATCATCACCAACATGGGGACTCTATGCTCCAGACCAGAAGTGTGCCCCTCACTGGTAAGATCAGACCATAAACTGATCTCACTGAATATTCACATCCCGACCTCACCCCCTGCCCTGAAAACCACAGTGAAAAACTTCTCTAAAGCAAATTTCACACTCCTCAAAACCGAGGTGGAATCCTTCAAAGCCCCCGGGCCTGTGGAAAATACGGCCCAGACCGCAGAATCCTTTATAAATGCATTCTATGAACACCTTCAGGAATGCATGGATCATGCAATCCCAAATAAAACCAAGACCCAATCCTCCAAAGGCAGACATTCTGTCTGGTGGACCCCAGCCATAAACAAACTATACAATAGAAGGAGGAAGCTACTACATGATAGAGCAAGATCCCAAAAAGGGAAGGCATCTCTGATCAGTATTAGCAAAAAACAAAGGGCACTCATAAAATCGTCTAAGGCCAGCTTCAAGAGAAAAATTGTACAGGACACTAAGGATAATCACAAGGCTTACTTTAGTTATGTTAGGAACCTGGGTGGGAATTCCCAGATATGCTCAGAATTAGTCCAAAATGACAAAAAATACACCAAATCCACAGACATTGGCAACATCCTAGCTGACTAGTTCAGCACAAACTTCTCACCCCCTCCCCACCAAAAGGGCAAATATCTATCCCAGCAGAGTGCTGCCCCCCTGACATCTCAGATGCTCAGATAAGAGCCGCCCTCTCCAAAGCAAAAAACACAGCATCAATGGGACCAGACGGTGTCCCGGGCTGTATCCTACATGAACTCCAAGAAGAGCTAAACCCAAACATAAAACTACTGTTCGATCTCAGCCTTACTACAGGATATGTACCCAAAGAGTGGTGTACAGCAACAGTGGTCCCTCTCCACAAAGGCGGTGCCTCAACGGACCCTGGAAACTATCACCCCATAAGCCTGACTAGCTTGGTCTGCAAAGCTATGGAAAGGATCATCATGGACCTTATAAATAAAGATATTGGGGATGTACAGACACTGGATCCTACCCAGTTCTGCTTTGTTAAGGGCAGATCCTGTCTCTTAAACCTGGTCGACTTCTTTGAAACAGTCACAAAAGCCATTGACGAAGGGAAGGTGGTCCACACAGCCTGCCTGGACCTCGCAAAAGCCTTCGATACAATACCCCACTCAGGCATTATAGATAAGCTCACCAGCTTAAATATAAACCCCTATGTCACTAGATGGGCTGCAAACTCGCTCAAGGACAGAACCCACATGGTTAGAATTGCTGGAGCCATGTCAGACTCCAAACCAGTTACAAGTGGCGTCCCACAAGGATCAGTCCTGGGACCTCTCTTGTTCGGTATTTATTTCTCGGAGGTACAGGCCAACACAGAAGGACTGTGGCTGACAAAGTTCCCAGATGACTGCAAACTGGGTGCCATAATCGACCCTCCAGCCGACACAAGCATCCTCCAAAAGGGCCTCATAGAAACAGACAACTGGTGCCAGAGCCATGGCCTCAAGCTAAATGCCAAAAAGTGCATAGTCATCCCCTTTGGCAAAAACAAAGTGCCCACAAATTACCACATAGGTGGTAATCCATTAAGTACAGAAGAAGTAATTAGGGACCTGGGGACCCAAGTTGATAGCAATCTCTCATTTGACAACCACGTGGCCAAAGTGGTTAGAAAAACATTTTATACAGCCCACCTAATCATGAAGGGATTCACATCTAGATTGGGGGAGTTCATCGTGCCTCTTTACTCATCCCTCATCAGGCCCATAATCGAGTACAATGCCCCTTTTGGGATGTACCTTACCAAACACCTGCAGCAACTGGAAAGACCCCAAAAGTACCTCACCAAGAGGATCAAAGGGCTCAAACAGATGCCATATGCTGCCCGGTTAAAGAAACTCCAGCTCTACTCAGTGGCATACCGCCTGCTCAGAGGCGATCTGTGCCTGACATATAAAGCCATGTCCAACCCAGAATTAAGGGACATGCTGCACCTCAAAAAATCCAAATCCCATCGAGCTACACGCTCGAGAGACTTGAACCTCAGCACTGAAATAAACAGGACATGCTGGAGGGACAGATTCATAACCCAGAGGCTCCCTTCTCTCTGGAATAAAATCCCAGTCCAGGTTAGGCAGAGTCCCTCATTGACTCTCTTCAAGAGGAATCTTGATGAGTGGATGGGAGATCATAGGTTTACCCTGGGTATCACTTCTGTGTCACTGTTAGACAGAGGAACAGTATACTAACCTCGAAAAAGGGCATAGCAAAATTAATTTAAAATGGGTGGCAAAAGCCAAACATACTCTGGCTAGGCTTATAAATGCACTAGGGCAGATAGCCTAGTATGAACCTATGAACCTATAATAGTTTCCACTGGATTTTGCTTAGCAAACTAATTAATGTAGCTTAGAAATAACATGGAGGAAATAATATAACACTCTTAAATGAAACATGATTGAACATGATTAAAAAAAAATTGCGTGCGCGTGTGTGTGTGTGTGTGTGTGTGTGTGTGTGTGTGTGTGTGTGTGTGTGTGTGTGTGTGTGTGTGTGAGTGTATATGTGTGTGTGTGTATATGTGTGCAGTGGGGGGGGGGGGTCATCAGAAACATGCAGCAGACATTTCTCAAAGCCAAGACAGAAAGGAGTGGCAGTCTAAAGGTTTAGGAGGTTGCTTGTAGTATAAGTGGAAGGACAAATTTAACATACCAAAGAAGAGGCTATGCTAAGTGAGAAGTAAGAGAGAAATCCACTCAGAAAAGTTAAATGACATGCCCCCCCCCCCCATGTCCTGTACTGTAATGTCAAGCTGAGTAAGTGATTTGAAAGGGAGCACAGAGAAGAACGAAAGTGAGAGCGTGAGTATGCATTGTAACCTGAGTAGCATATGGTGGGTCCCCACAAGCAAAACTAGTGACTGAGGACTGTACAATACACAACAGTCATGCATGCAACTGGTAGCGTCATTGACAGGAACACATATCCCTATTTCTTTGGAATTTTTAAAGCTTACAGAACAATGCAATACAAAATTCAGACATGGGCCAAGGCATTTATAGTTTACTACTCCTTAGATTTAAAATATTACAAGCTTTCTGCACTAATAAAAAGTGGTATGAGAACACCCAAAGTATATGGTACCACCCCTGTAAAGGACTCTTCACCCTGAAGTACAACTGTTCTAGCCTATATAAGGTTAATTTCCCAGTTAGTATTACACTGCAGATAGTAGTCACCTTCAGTGCTGATAAGGCTCCGTGGTAGATGTGGACAAGTCAGGAAACTGAGGGCTAAAGAGGAGTATGCACATTAGAATATGTAGTACCCTCTTCTCTGAGAGGTAGTCAGATGGTTCTCCCAAATGTTGTACAATAATGCTCATGCCAAGGTTCCAGGATCATGATGTGGCAGAGTCAATTTTGAAGAGTTTTTATATCATATAGATTCTAGTGGGACAGTAATGCTTGTGAGGGAATGACATATTCTAATTTGTAATTTAAAGACCCCCTTATCATTGCTTCTTCTGGACACGAGGCAGAAGTATCGAGACTATTTCCCTCACAATCTCAGCTGCTTAGACATTTTGGCTCAAAGCTATTGGAAATAAGTACCTGTGATTCTTATGTGAATTGAAGTATCCAGCTAGGCAGCAAATGTTTGAAAGATGGCGTTTTCTTTAAAAAAATGACTGAGCTGTTTGAAATGCTTGGATTGGCTGTGGCTAACTAAGCCATAAAGTACATATATTTTCTTTTCGTATCACACACACACACACACACACACACACACACACACACACACACACACACACACACACACACAATCTCTTTAGCTTCTTTACCATCTGGATTCAGTGCACAATAGTACAAAGGCAGAGAGCAGGCAATATGATGCTAGAACTGATTTACATGTACAATGCATTCTGCTTTCGATTTTGTTTCATATCTAGATTGTGCGCTGAGAACTTATGATGATGTATGCCCTGTAGGTGCTTTATATTTCCTTCTTATACAAAAGACTTTAAAAATGATGACACATAATGGAGCATTGAGTTGTTATCTGTGAAGATGTAAGTAACCTGCTCAATAAGTTAATATAACTGTACATGACTGAAAGGATTGCTGAAACTGCTGTGTCTAAACAAGCTAGTACTATTGAAACAAGGGATCGCTGTTAAACTATTAAGGCTTAGTGTATGTGCTTTTTCACAAATCACTTAAAATTACTGTATAAGTTTTTTACAACACTGTTTATGGTTAGAAATTATTAACCTTCATATAATGTTCCTCTGTATTGTCAAAGCCTTTCTAGTAGTAGAAATTGTATAGATTTATAGCTAGACATATGCACATGGCTGCAAGCCATGATGTTGTTATGGCATTAAGAAGTGAATAGTTATGAAAAAAAGGTTAGAAAATGGGCCTTTAGCTTTACCTTGGTAAGTTGTAATGTATGAAGATTGCTGGCATAGGATGCACTTCTGGGCAAACAGCTGCCTGTGTGACAGGCTGACGCCAGAGAAGGTTTTAACTTGAAGGTATTAGCTATACAGAGGAAAACAGAACAATGTTGAAGGACCAGCATAATTTAATTACATACTTTTGGACTGTGTTAGGGGCGGCCACAGTGGTGCAGCGATTAGCATTGTTGCCTTACAGCAAGAGGTTCTCTGGTTTGATCCTCGGCTGGGGTGCCTTCTGTGCGGAGTCTGTATGTCCTCCCTGTGGTCGCGCGGGTTTCCTCCGGGTGCTCCAGTTTCCTCCCACATCCCAAAGACATGCTGTAGGTGGATTGGACACTCTAAATTGGTCCTAAGTGTGAGTGTGTGTATGTGTGTTCCTTCTGTGGAAGGTTGGGTGCCGGGCTGGCAACTCAACACTGTAAAACTCCACTGCCAATCATGAGTGGACAGGTGATCCGCTGTGGCAACCCCTAACCAGCAAAAGCCAAAAGAAGAAGAAGACTTTTGGACTGTGTTAGGAACACTGTAAGTAAAAGGCAGGACTTGTTTACCATATTAATAAGGGCTATTATTTTTCACTAGTTACAGAAATATTGCTGTCAAGCAACTCATATGAGGAATGTCTTCCATTTCCTGCTGAAAACAATGTGATGCCTAAACAGACTGCCATTTCTCCATATATTTTGAAGAACTGAGGGTGCAGAATGACAGGTGCTTGCAAGGCAGATGACGTTTTTCCATCTGCTCCAACCTACAAAGGTGTGATTCAGTTTTCAGAAAAAGAAGTAATGATGTACTTCACTGTATGAAGAATGTCACTGATATTTCTTTTCTGGGGTAAAAAAAAAATCAGCTTTCTAGCAAGAGGCAAGACAAAAAGATTGGGAAGTAGACAAATTGAATATCATGTTCCCTGAGAATAACAATAAATGAAAATCATGTCCTTAATAAGATGTTTTCATACTTTGCTTTGCTCTTCCTTTCTTCTATATATTGGAAGGGAAACAAGCCAGCCATGTGGTCTCTTTAGCTTTATCTACTGGCTAAAGCAGAATGTATGATTAGTTAACATGAAATAAGTATGCATCCTTAAAATGAGCCATTATAAAATAGTCGCCTCCTTTATATGTCTTAGCCCACTCACACAGGCCCTACTAGTCTGCATAAAACAAGAGGGTTAGCTACTATTTAGTATGGGATTTCAGTTTTAAAGTGCCTAATGCAAATAGAAAAATTATTACTTCTTTCTCCTGATCTATACTAGATCTTTTCCAGCCCTGGCCATCTACTGCTATAGCCATCACACATTGGCCTCTCAGTTCTCCTATACTAACTGATATTGTCATGCACACACTGCAGGGAGGGAGTGTTCCCTTTTCAGGGTGAGATATCTGATTGGTAACAATAATCATGTGCCCTTCTGGGATGAGATACAGGTGTGAACTGACTGTTTTATACGACCACCTCAGATACTACAGTATACTCAACCCGCTATCTGATGGTCTTACCTCTCAACTGTCCAGATTTCTATAGAATGTCTAGATTTTTGCCTCATAATTTTGGACTGCTCCTCATAAAATGTGTGGTTTTCTGACAAATCATGGATTATTGAAATCACTAACTAATGTCACACATTTGCGTTCCTGGCTGCATATCCTTCAGAAAATGCATACTAACACAAAACCTGCTAGTTTATCAACTTTCTAAGTTTACAAGAGCAGCATTTAAACTGTATCCCTGATTTCAGGTCTTTGTCTCCCTTTGGCTTTGTCTAGATTTTCTGCACTTACAGGATGAGAAGTATGCTGGCAGTTTGGAAGCATAGTGCAATACATGCAATGCTGGTTCAAATATTTGTACTTGATTCTGTGTATCTTTGTTCTGGTTAGACTACAAGCACTCTTTATGAAACTAAAACAATTTTCGACCTTCCCTCTGCATGCTCCTGTTCCCTGTGCATCTGACAGGTGACACTACTATTGCTAGATTTTGCAATTTTCTTCCACTAGGAATTGGTGATCAAACATTAGTCTTTCAATCTCTCTCTCTCTATATATATATATATAATTACTGAGCATTCTAAGAGAGACAGAAACATCATACATGCATTCTGCACTTTTTTCCCTCTGTGCCACACAGGTCTGATCTGTACATTTTACATTAAAGTCCTCTTATTTAACCAGTATGTTAAAAGGTGCTGTCAGCAAAAATTCAGATGAGCACTTTCTCTTTTGCATGCATTTAGACTGCAATGATGGAACAGATCTCAGATAAGAAAACCATCTGGACACGGCTACCTCATGTCAAAGCCATAGGATCAATGAGGTAGGAGGTGAAGTGACATTTATCAGCATCTGGAAGGCAATTATTTCTCAGGGTGTACATGTCTGCTGAATTCACTCAGTATACAACACATCTGTAGAATAGAGTGCAGTTTGCCACATACCGCAACCTTGCAACATATGCTGAGCACAGGCAGGGAGCAGGAAAACAGCTGTTAATCTAAACTGTTGCATCAGGAGTCAGATAAAATGGTTAAATAATCTTCCTGAACATGATGTTTGAAAGGGTAGTTTTAAAAGAATGATATGGATTTGGAACATACACCTTTAAACTTAATTCAAAAAATAAACTAATATATAAGTAGTCCCACACTTTGTGTTGTGATTTTTTCCAGTTATGACACTGAACATGCAGTGGTTTGCACAGAGACAAAAGGAAGGAAACATACATTTTTATTAAGAGAAGAGAAGAACATATGCATAAGCCAATTTAAGGAAATTAAAAGGAATATGGGTCAATTTTTAAAGAAGTATATTTAGCTATACAAAGCATTTCAAAAAACAGACGTACCAGTAATAGTGTGCGCCATTATTATTTAGCTGCATTTTTATCAGCATCTGTCTTGTGATCAGTTTGTTTAATTCGATTTTGTAAGGCAAGGTCCATTAGACATGGTTGTTTTTCAGGGTCACCAAAAGATTTTTTTCTCATTAGGAGACTTGTTCTGATCTGCACCATATTATAAGAGCAGGCTTCTAGAAACGTACACAGAATGTCTGCATACAGTTTGTTTAAACAAGCTATGCTGCCAACAGCTATGAAAAAACATCTCAGAATGCTATGAAAAGACATCTCTGAATACTATGATAAGACATCTCAGAATGCTATGATAAGTCATCTCAAAATAAATACAAGACACCTCAGAATAAATATAAGGCATCTCAGAAGGTTGTGATAAGACATCTCAGAATGCTACGATAAGACATCTTTGAATAAATATGATTAGACATCTCAGAATGCTATGATAAGACATCTCTGAATGCTATGATAAGGCATCTCAAAATAAATAAGATAAGACATCTCAGAATGCTATAAGACATCTCTGAATGCTATAATAAGGCATCTCAGAATAAATACAATAAGACATCTCTAAATGCTATAATAAGACATCTCAGAATAAATATGATAAGACACCTTAGAATAAATATAAGAGATCTCAGAATGCTATGATAAGACATCTCTGAATGCTATAATAAGGCATCTCAGAATAAATACGATAAGAGACCCCAGAATAAATATGATAAGAGATCGCAGAATGCTATGATAGACATTTCAGAATGCTATAAGACATCTCTGAATGTTATAAGGCATCTCAGAATAAATATGATAAGACACCTCTAAATAAATATAAGAGATCTCAGAATGCGATGATAAGACATATCTGAATAAATATGATGAGATCTCAGAATGCTATGATAAGAAACCTCAGAATAAATATGATAAGAGATCTCAGAATGCTATGATAAGACATCTCTGAATGCTATAGGTTCAAGGTTCATACTAGGCTATCTGCCCTAGGGCATTTATAAGCCTAGCCAGAGTGTGTTTGGCTTTTGCCACCCATTTTAAATGAATTTTGCTATGCCCTTTTTCGAGGTTAGTATACTGTGCCTCTGTCTAACAGTGACACAGAAATGATACCCGGGGTAAACTTACAATCTCCAATCCACTCATCAAGATTCCTCTTGAAGAGAGTCAATGAGGGACTCTGCCTAACCTGGACTGTTATTTTATTCCAGAGTGAAGGGAGCCTCTGGGTTATGAATCTGTCCCTCCAGCATGTCCTATTTATTTCAGTGCTGAGGTTAAAGTCTGTCGAGCATGTAGCTCGATGGGATTTGGATTTTCTGAGGTGCAGCATGTCCATTAAATCCGGGTTGGACATGGCTTTATACATCAGACACAGATCGTCTCTAAGCAGGCGGTATGCCACTGAGTAGATCTGGAGTTTCTTTAACCGGTCAGCATATGGCATCTGTTTGAGCCCTTTGATCCTCTTGGTGAGGTACTTTTGGGGTCTTTCCAGTTGCTGCAGATTATTGGCCTGATCAATTATGGGCCTGATGAGGGATGAGTAAAGAGGCACGATGACCTCCCCTGATCTAGATGTGAATCTCTTCATGATTAGGTGGGCTATATAAAATGTTTTTCTAACCACTTTGGCCACGTGGTTTTCAAATGAGAGATTGCTATCAACTTGGGTCCCCAGGTCGCTAATTACTTCTTCTGTACTTAATGTATTACCACCTATGTGGTAATTGTGTGCACTTTGTTTTTGCCAAAGGGGATGACTATACACTTTTTGGCGTTTAGCTTGAGGCCATGGCTCTGGCACCAGTTGTCTGTTTCTATGAGGCCCTTTTGTAGGATGTTTGTGCCGGCTGGAGAGTCGATTATGCCAGCTAGTTTGCCGTCATCTGTGAACTTGGTCAGCCACAGTCCTTTCGTGTTGGCCTGTACCTCCAAGAAATATATACTGAACAAGAGATGTCCCAGGACTGAGCCTTGTGGGACGCCACTTGTAACTGGTTTGGAGTCTGACATGGCTCCAGCAATTCTAACCATGTGGGTTCTGTCCTTGAGCCAGTTTGCAACCCATCTAGTGACATAGGGGTTTATATTTAATCTGGTGAGCTTATCTATAATGCCCGAGTGGGGTATTGTATCGAAGGCTTTTGTGAGGTCCAGGTAGGCTGTGTGGACCACCTTCCCATCGTCAATGGCCTTGATGACTGCTTCAAAGAAATTGACCAGGTTTAAGAGGCAGGATCTGCCCTTAACAAAGCCAAACTGGGTAGGATCCAGTGTCTGTAGGTCCCCAATATCTTTAGTTATGAGGTCCATGATGATCCTTTCCATAGCTTTGCAGACCAAGCTAGTCAGGCTTATGGGGTGATAGTTTCCAGGATCCGTTGAGGCACCACCTTTGTGGAGAGGGACCACTGTTGCTGTACACCACTCTTTGGGTACATATCCTGTAGTAAGGCTGAGATTGAACAGTAGTTTTATGTTTGAGTTTAGCTCTTCTTGGAGTTCATGTAGGATGCAGCCCGGGACACCATCTGGTCAAATTGATGCTGTGTTTTTTGCTTTGGAGAGGGTGGTTCTTACCTGAGCATCTGAGATGTCAGGGGGGGGGGCAGCACTCTGCTGGGATAGATATCTGCCCTTTTGATGGGGAGGGGGGGAGAAGTTTGCGCTGAACCTGTCAGCTAGGATGTTGGCAATGTATGTGGATTCGGTGTATTTTTTGTCATTTTGGACTAATTCTGAGCATATCTGGGAATTCCCACCCAGATTCCTAACATAACTAAAGAAAGCCTTGTGATTATCCTTAGTGTCCTGTGCAATTTTTCTCTCGAAGCTGGCCTTAGACGATTTTATGAGTGTCCGTAGTTTTTTGCTAATACTGATCAGAGATGCCTTCCCTTTTTGGGATTTTGTTCTATCATGTAGTAGCTTCCTCCTTCTATTGTATAGTTTGTTTATGGCTGGGGTCCACCAGACAGGACGCCTGCCTTTGGAGGATTGGGTCTTGGTTTTATTTGGGATTGTATGATCCATGCATTCCTGATGGTGTTCATAGAATGCGTTTATAAAGGATTCTGTCGTCTTGGCCGTATTTTCCACAGGTCCGGGGCTTTGAAGGATTCCACCTCAGTTTTGAGGAGTGTGAAATTTGCTTTAGAGAAGTTTTTCACTGTGGTTTTCTGGGCAGGGTGTGGGGTCGGGATGTGAATATCCAGTGAGATTAGTTTATGGTCTGATCTTACCAGTGAGGGATTCACTTCTGGTCTGGAGCATAGAGCCCCCATGTTGGTGATGATCAAGTCCAGTATGTTTTCCCCTCTTGTGGGAGTAGTAACACATTGTTCCATAACATTTGAGTTTATAAATTCTAGGAACCTTTGGGCTAAGGTGTTGGAGCTAGAGTAATGCTCCCAGTCTATGTTTGGGTAGTTGAAGTCGCCCAATATAATGGTGTTTGTAGAGACCTTCATATTTTCCAGTGTTCTCAGGAAGGCTGAGTGGGGTTCCTAGGTTTGGGAGGGAGGTCTGTAGCAGGCTATAAACTGGAAGGCAGTTTTACCCACTGTTAGTTGCACATGGATAGTCTCTAATGCTTCGTGCTGTGCCACCAACCTGGAAGTGTGGGTATCTTTGACAAATATTGATACTCCCCCTCCTTTTGTGGTTCGGTCCAAGTTTTGGGGCCGAAAAGCATGGTATGAGGTATAACCTGGTAGTGCTGGGATGCTCTCAGGAGCCTTGAACCAGGTTTCTGTTACTGCACAGATATCGATGTTCTCCATGCTAAGGAGAGTTTCGAGTGTGTGCATCTTGAGGGTTAGACTTCTGGAGTTGAGTAGCATTACTCTTAGTTTCTTATCCCTTGTGATACCTACGGAGGTGGGTTTGTCTTTTGAGCCTTGCCTAAAAAAGGCACTATGGGGGTGGCAAGAGCCTTTGCCAATATCCAAAAGCCCAGGGGTGACAGGTGCAAGCCGTCCCTAGCGAAGCATCGTGGCTTGTCGAGCATGTCATCCCAGGCTGACAGGCATTGGATCCCCTTTGAATGACACCAATACTTAAGCCAATTGTTGAAATTGATCATCTTGTCTTCATATTGTGGCATCATTCTTGGTGAGAGTAAGATGCTACTCAAGGTCAGGGTCATACCGGCCTGGACTACATGCTCAGAGAGCTCCTCTATGTCTCTTTTTATGTAGTCCAGGGAGGTACGTCTCAAGTCATTCACACCAGCATGGGCAATGACTGAGTCATATTTGTACTTGTCTTGGAGTGACCTGAGTGCTTGTGTTATGTGGTGGATCCTAGCGCCCAACAGGCAGCTCACCATGTCCTTTTCCTTGTTCAGCCTGGTGAGCGGGACGTCAGTGTGCCTGACAATAGAGTCACCTATTACAAGTGTATCCGGTGTGTTGTTTAGCCTTAAGGGCTGTAACTGTTTGGCACACTGGCTTTGTGAGCTATGTGTTGCACGTGTTTTGTTTTGGGGTAGCGGTTGCTTGGGTATCTGCTTTGGAGGTCTCTGCTGCTTAGGCAGATTTTTATTTAGAGCCACCGAGTATGTTTTTGTGTGTTTATGTGTTTGGTTTGCTGTCGTGGTAGGTCTATGTGAGACTGGAATTGTAGTGAGTGTGGTTTCTTTCTCCCCCTGACTGGTTACGCCAGTACTGAGTTGAGAGAGCTTAGCCTCCAGTTTGGCTATATGGTTGCATCTCTCACATGTGTTGGAATTTGTTGGGAGGAGGAGAGGGTTGTCTGTGTACATGAGGCAGTTGTAACATTGCCTCAAGATTCCCAGATTCACTAGCTGGACCAGAGAGGAGATTGACAACTGACCTTTGGACATGCTAGAATAGTATTGGGAATTCCTTTATAATTGAAAAAAAGGGCCAATGGGGAACAAGGTACTCAAGGGAAGTTTGTGAGGTTGTAGTGCTTTTAATTTTTTAGTGCTGACTTATATAATTGCTTTAGTGAGCAAGTGCCAGGCTTTAGAGTATGAATAGGGTGTTTATTATGAGAACTAGATCAGTTCTAAGGGAAAAAGTGAAGAGCAGACTTTGTAGCTGAGAATGGTTTAAACCCAATTAAGCGAAGCTGCCCGATGCTGCGCTATGCGCAAAATCGCGCAAAGCCGTGCCAAAGCGGGTTTTATACAGGGGTCTTGAAAGAGCTAGAAATTGGCCCAAAACAGCCAATAGACTACCAGATTCTTGTGCTGGGAACACTCCTCCAGGGATAGATAGGCTGCTCTAAGCTCCACACTGCCACTGGTGAACAAAGAAGCCTCCCTTTATCCAAGAAAGGAAATGGGCAACACAGGAACTTTCCAAAAGTCCAGAATACAGCAAAGCCTGTATTTGGCCTACTCTAGGTCAAGAAAGACGGGAAACAAGGATCATTTTTTTTTTTTCTTTTTTGCAACAAACAGCAGGAAAATGCAATAAATGCAATAAATATGTAACACAGCATCTCAGAATAAATACGATAAGACTCCTCAGAATAAATATGATAAGAGATCTCAGAATGCTATGATAAGACATCTCTGAATGCTATAATAAGGTATCTCAGAATAAATATGATAAGACACCTCAGAATAAATATGATAAGAGATCTCAGAATGCTATGATAAGACATCTCTGAATGCTATGATAAGACATCCCTGAATGCTATGATAAGGCACGTCAGAATAAATATGATAAGAAATCTCAGAGTGCTATGATAAGACATCTCTGAATGTTATAATAAGACATCTCAGAATAAATATGATAAGACACCTCTGAATAAATATGATAAGAGATCTCAGAATGCGATGATAAGACATCTATGAATAAATATGATAAGAGATCTCAGAATGCTATGATAAGACACCTCAGAATAAATATGATAAGAGATCTCTGAATGCTAAAATAAGACTTCTCAGAATGCTATGATAAAACATCGCCGAATGATATGATAAGACATCTCAGAATGCTATGATAAGACATCTTTGAATGCTATGATAAGACATCTGTGAATGCTATGATAAGGCACCTCAGAATAAATATGATAAGAGATCTCAGAGTGCTATGATAAGACATATCTGAATGTTATAATAAGGCATCTCAGAATAAATATGATAACACACCTCAGAATAAATATGATAAGACATCTCAGAATGCTATGATAAGACATTTCTGAATGCTATGATAAGGCATCTCAGAATAAATATAAGACACCTCAGAATAAATATAAGACATCTCAGAATGCTGTGATAAGGCATCTCAGAACAATGTGATAAGACATCTCAGAATGCTATAATAAAACATCTCTGAATAAATATGATAAGCATCTCAGAATAAATATAAGATATCTCAGAATGCTATGATAGAACATCTCAGAATAAATATAAGACACTTCAGAATAAATATGATGAGACATCTCAGAATGCTATGATAAGACATCTCAGAATGCTATAATATGGCATCTCAGAATAAATATGATAAGACATCTCAGAATGCTATGATAAGACATCTCTGAATGCTATAATAAGGCATCTCAGAATAAATACGATAAGACACCTCAGAATAAATATGATAACAGATCTCAGAATGCTATGATAAGACATCTCAGAATGCTATAATATGGCATCTCAGAATAAATATGATAAGACATCTCAGAATAAATATGATAAGAGATCTCAGAATGCTATGATAAGACACCTCTGAATGCTATAATAAGGCATCTCAGAATAAATACGATAAGACATCTCAGAATAAATATGAAAAGAGATCTCAGAATGCTATGATAAGACATCTCTGAATGCTATAATAAGGCATCTCAGAATAAATACGATAAGACACCTCAGAATAAATATGAAAAGAGATCTCAGAATGCTATGATAAGACATCTCTGAATGCTATAATAAGGCATCTCAGAATAAATACGATAAGACATCTCAGAATAAATATGATAAGAGATCGCAGAATGCTATGATAGACATTTCAGAATGCTATAAGACATCTCTGAATGCTATAATAAGGCATCTCAGAATAAATACGATAAGACACCTTTGTATAAATATGATGAGATCTCAGAATTCTATGATGACACCTCAGAATAAATATGATAAGAGATCATTGAATGCTAAGATACGACATCTCAGAATGCTATGATAAGACATCTCTGAATGCCATGATAAGACATCTCTGAATGCTATAATAAGGCATCTCAGAATAAATATGATAAGACACCTCAGAATAAATATGATAAGAGATCTCAGAATGCTATGATAAGACATTTCTGAATGCTATAATAAGGCATCTCAGAATAAATACCATAAGACACCTCAGAATAAATATGAAAAGAGATCTCAGAATGCTATGATAAGACATCTCTGAATGCTATAATAAGGCATCTCAGAATAAATACGATAAGAGATCGCAGAATGCTATGATAGACATTTCAGAATGCTATAAGACATCTCTGAATGCTATAATAAGGCATCTCAGTATAAATACGATAAGACACCTTTGTATAAATATGATGAGATCTCAGAATTCTATGATGACACCTCAGAATAAATATGATAAGAGATCATTGAATGCTAATATACGACATCTCAGAATGCTATGATAAGACATCTCTGAATGCTATGATAAGACATCTCTGAATGCTATAATAAGGCATCTCAGAATAAATACGATAAGAGACCTCAGAATAAATATGATAAGAGATCTCAGAATGCTATGATAAGACATTTCTGAATGTTATAATAAGGCATCTCAGAATAAATACGATAAGACACCTCAGAATAAATATAAGATATCTCACCTTGCTATGATAAGACATTTCTGAATGCTATGATAAGACACTCCAGAATAAATATAAGACATCTCAGAATGCTATGATAAGACATCTCAGAATGCTATGATAAGACATCTCTGAATGATATAAGACATTTCTGAATGCTATGATAAGAGATCTTAGAATGCTATGATAAGAGATCTTAGAATGCTATGATAAGACATCTCAGAATGGTGTGATAATTCATCTCAGAATGCTATGATAAGACATCTCTGAATAAATTTGGTGATGAGGATCAGGAACCTCTAGGATAACTTAAAGCATTCAGCAAAGCATTACAATTTACACAATATGGAAGTTGGAAAACTATCCCAGCAGAAAGAAGCAGCCTAAACTTTCCTTTAATACACAGTCAAATAACATAGTTTACTATCATACATTAGTGTAAGAAATCTGGATAAAGTCTAAAATAATGGGGCTACAAAAGCCCGAAAATAGGGACAGATTTTAAATATTGCTCTTATAAACATAGAAAGTTGATAGCATGACAAGATTTGTGTTAGCATGCATTTTCTGAAGAAAATTAAGTCCACAACTCAAATGTATGCCATTATTTAGTGACTTCAGTCTTCAGCGATTTGCCAGAAAACCATACATTTTTTGAGGAACAGACCAAAAATATAAGGCAAATACTGGACAGTCTGCAAAAATCTGGACAGTGGAGAACTATATTTGACAGGCAAGTTGGTTGACTCATACAGTCCATTTCAGTATTATTTCTGTTCACATTTACAAACAAAATACAAAATTAGATGGTGTAAATGTAAGTCTGTGTTATAAAGCAAATCATTGTGTGCAGGAAACTTCACTACTGCCATTTTACATTACTATTACATGAAACAACACCATTTAGTAATTATCTAAATGCAGTAGCAAACACTCGGCTTCCTTAGTACAAACAGAGGTTTTTATCAATAAATTGTAATGAACCGTTCATTAATGAGAAATGTTCCTCTGGAGTAATCAATTGAAAAAATATACAAGTTGTTGCAGTTTTGTTAATTCAGTATTATGCTTAAAAATAAGAATGACTCCAATGGCATGGCATTTTGAATGAACAGAATGCATAAATATAGAGCATTTTCCTCAAATAAAACCATGCCTGTATTCATAGTCACTTATGCAAACATGATGGTGGTGGGGGAGGGGGGTGCAGGAGGTTTGCTTTCCTGAAAAAAAAAACACTTTAAAGAAGAGTTTTCTTTCTTTTCAATATTTAAGGTTTTGACAAGTTTTGATAGTAAGTGGTTTGCAGAGTATTGTTTTCACAGATCATATACACAGATAAATAGTAATTTAGAGGTGCAGTGGTTAGCTCTTATGTCAAGGGAACAATGTTTTTTTTTTGTTTTATATTTTGTGACCTTAGGAGTATCACTGTTTGGACTAGTGTCTACAAAAGGTTTTAATTGTTCTGGGGTTGAATAATTGCATGTTGCTTTAAACAACACTATTATTCATAGCAGACATTCATTTGTTTGTATAGTGATTTGACAAAAACATTTCTATGTAATTTTTCAATGTATAATTTTTTTTATACACAGAGAAAAAAGCAGAGAGGTAGACATCCTTCATCATCTATGTCAGTATATATTGGCACTGGTGGGAGCACACTTTGGCAGTGAGAAAAAAACAGCTGTTGTAAAGCAAAATATACATGCCAATTTTTACGTGTTTCCTTTTACTTGAAACATAAACAGTCGATAACATTCCCAGTCCCACACTCATCCAGTAGATTTACCTTCCACCATTTGGAGACATTTCTTCTCTCATTGGCCCACAGAATGAAACACGATTTTTCAATTTGAATGCATGTTGATGGCCTTTGTTCTTTCCTTTTCAGTACACTAGCTACAGTATTATATCGCATGAACTGGCATACTACAATTATACAAACCATTCCAAATGGGGCAATGGACAGTTTGTACTGTGTCAACTTACCCATTTCTAAAGATCTAACATTTTTCGCCATGTTTTTGTAACAAACAATTTTGTTTTTATGAGCTCCAAGCTCACCAGAGTACCAGGGTACGCAGTCAGATATGGAAGAACATACAAAACTTGGCTCTTTAGCATAAAAGTTTAAAGCATTGAACTACTACCAATCTTCAGCCTGTAGTTTGGGACTGGATTCCCCAAATGTGTGTATGAAACGTACATTGAATTTCATGAAATAAATCTATTCATTCTCCCAAACTGCAGTTCTTTTGTTTTGATTATTTGGATCTGTGCACTTGGCATAATTCTTTTAATTCTAATTCTGTCAAATGCAAAATTCCACACCAGCAAAGACAGAGCGAAAGAATGAATGCTGGAACCGGGAGACTGGAGACAATTCCACTGTGGCACCAAACTTAATATAAAACAGACAAACTTCTAGTTGTTTTTCGGGATAAATAAATAAATAAATAAATAAATAAATAAATAAATAAATAAGTAGCCCTACCTGAATTTCAAAGTGAAGTACATTTTTCTCACCCCAAAGTAAATTTCAGCGGTTTCAACTTTTGCACTTGAACTGTTTTGTCCATAAATATGACAAATACAGTTTTATGTATAAAAAACACTTAATTTAATCCGCAGCATAAATAAAAATGCAGATGTATGTATTATAAGCACAGTGAAATATTCAGAGTTGTGTATTTTGCAGATGTTACTACAAATCTCTTCGCCCTAAACGCCTTCAGTCCTGAAGGTCACACCTGTCAACTGCCCTTAGTGTGCATACAACATACACAATACAAGCCCTTCATATTTTACAGCTTATGGCTCGGGTGCTGATGATACACTGTAGACAGAACAGCATTTACTTCTTCAGGAACTTTGGATATTTGACACCCCATTTTTCTGCCACTTACTGCACCTGTTATTGATATCACAATTTTCTGATGTGGGGCCACAGTCATATCACAGTAAAAGTACTCTTACATTTTAAAGTAAGTCTGAAATATTTCTGTTATCTTAAACACCTCACGGTTACTTGACTTACAAGTATGAACTATAGTGTTTGGAAAACAGACGTCAGACTAAAAGAAATACAGTTCACAATTACATTCCTGAACCATATTATTTGTGAAAGCGCCTATGAAATATAGCATTGTTTTAAACATCATCAGTCACTGAAAATATTTATACATAGAACCAAGATTTCTTGGGCAGTGGAAAAAGCAGATGATAAAGCTTCAAGGGATCGAAAAATGATAGACTCCAGCACTTATGAAAAACATGGAGTGATATAAAAAAATGACAGAAAGAAAACAAGTGATTATGAGAAAATCTCATGCAAGAAAGCATGGGAAGTGCAAGAAATATCACAGCTATAGTAAATGAGTGACTTGAATGGGAGTTAAAGCATCGTAAGCTCTGCATAATGAAATGAGTATAATAAACCTTAATGTACTGCTGGTTAATGCTGGAACGATGCCAGGTTTTTGTGGATATAAAGAGCTGACATTACACAGCTTTAGAAACCATTTCTAGTGTGGAGGTATTGGGAAGAAGCAGAGAGTTTTTTAACTCTTGCTCTTACATTTTCTGATCTTCAGCGTTATCTGGTTTAAAGTAAAGCCACACACATTTATGTTTAATTGTGCTTGACCTAAAGTTACTTAGAATGTCATTTATCAGCAAAATGATCCAAAAGCAAACAAAAAGAACAGCAGTTGCATATGTTTATGACTCCCATTGCCTATTCTCATATGTCTTACTGTTTTTACTGAAAAAATAATAGTTTTAAAAATTCCTGAGCATTGTAGTATCAGCTCTAAGTTTAATTATTTTTATCATGACTTTTTTTCACTTTGCTGCTGGCTTTAATTGCCAGCTGTAGTGATTTGCTTCAGCCAAGTCGGATGGATAATCTTTAATGTCTGCTGCAGAATGTCAGGCTCAGACTAAATCAGAATAAATCATAGTAGGACTGTTTCCCATGATACATGAGTCCAACTACAAGAAATAATACTTTCCACAACAACAGCTCTACTGAAAGTTGTTAAAAGGCAGTGAGGCTTAGTCAAGTACAAGCTTGCAAAATGAGTGATGAAAATTCCAGATTCCACTGAAGTAAAAAGCTCATCATGAGAAGTGTGAGATCTTTTCAGTTCAACAGTATATATTTTTTTGTATGTCTTCATATGGCTAGACTATTCCAAGTTCTCCAGTTCAGCAATGTGACTGTTAATGATATACACAACACATACATAGTACCACTGGACAGGAGTTAAAACCATTAAAGAGTTTTAAAGTTTATTAGCAATGATTAACCCTGCTTTGGAATGTCTCGTAGTATGACAGCCGTAATGCTATAGTACAGAATGGATAAGATATTTCTTCCAGTATTGACATAAAATGTGATGCGTAGAAAGATATTAAGGTATAAGTAATGTCTGCTGAAAAAACAAGTCCTCCTCTTCACAACAGCATATCAAGCTGCCATGGAGCTCAGACTGAATAAAACGAACGGCCGCCATTATTTTACTCTCGCTAAGCAGCACTTCTGCTGTTTAGCAAGTGTAAAATGTAACACAAAAAAAAAAACTTAAAAAAGGTGTTTGTGTTTATGTCTGTTTGTAAGTGTATGCATGCAGGTGAGTGAAAGCAAAATCAATTGAGACGTTATTTTAAACTCGCTAAGCAGCGCTTTTGTTGTTTAGCGAGAGTAAAAAAATAAAATAAACTGAAAAAAAGTGTATATGTGTGTATCTGTATGTGAGTTTATGTTTCTGTCTGCATGTGTGAGTGAATTTGTGCATGAAAGCAGGAGACTGTGTGTCTATATGTATGTGTATGTAAAAGCAGAAGAGACTGTGTATGTGTGCATGAGAGTGGGAGACAGTGAACAGTGACCGAGCCATTATTTTACACTTGCTAAGCAGTGCTTTTGTTGTTTAATGAGTGTAAAGTAACAAAAATAAAAATAAAAAATAAAGAAAGAAATTTAAAATAACAAAGTGTGTGTATGTCTGTGAGTGAGAGTATATGCGTGTATGAAAGCAGAAAAAACTGTATGAGTGAGAGAGAAAGAGAGATTGAAGGCAGAGTGATCCCAGACAGCGGCCGCAGCAGTTAAGAGGTCTGCATACCTCTCAACTGTACATATTTTTCCAGAATGTCCAGATTTTTGCTCATATATTTGGTATGGTCCTCATAAAATTTAGTTTTTCTGGTAAATCGCTGACAAAGCACATTTCAGTTTTAGAATTCATATTCTTCAGGCAATGCACAATAGCATAAATCCTCTTATTCTAGAACCTTTTAAAGTTTATAAGAGCAACATTCACAGTAGGGACCTTTGTCCCCTGTTATTTAAGGATTTGCAACATTTCTTGAGATAAGAGGTTGAGAGATACATACAGAGTGCAGAGAAAACACAAGGAAAATAAGTTATGTTCTGCAAAACTGAAGAAACATACGTGATTTTCCTTGAATTTTTGCAGTGTTTCTCTTGTACTGCTAAACTGTCCAATTTTTTTTTCTCCATTACTTGTTTTCCCAGCACTGATGTACTGTGCAAGGGTGGGAACATACAAGTCCCATAAGAATGCTCAGGACATCAACAAATGCAGAAGAATGTGAAAATAATGTGGAGGAACACAATGGTGCCATTATACAAAGACATTATCCAAGAAAAGTAATTCCTTTCTTAAATAATGTCATTGTATAATAGCAATAACTGACTTGTGGATGTAGGTATATTGAAGATTTACCCACAGTTGGCTTTGTTTAACCATGTGGGCTTTGTTCTCATGATTAAACCATGCCAGCCATGGATAAATCTCCAGTAAACACACACATACGCATTGGTTGTTGTTTAAATATTATCCATTAACTGTCCGGGGCCACAGATGATCCTACCTCTATCCTCGCAAGCAATGAGCATTAGATAGGAAGTATTCCTGGATGTGATGCTAGTCCACCCCTCCACCCATCCTCCCACACACACAAACACAAGTAGGTTCATAGGATCATAGAAGGTTACTAGGCTAAGAGTACCAGGGCCCTTACAAGCCTAGCCAAGTTCAATCTGTGTTCCTACAAGCCTAGCCAAGTTCAATCTGTGTTCCCAAGGGTGTCTGATTCAAGCAGACACTAAAATCATAACCTACTGCCCCTTTCCAAGAGGGACACAGGAGGAATCCACGGGATAAATTTCCGGTTACCCATCCCATTATCCAAATTATGCACACACACACACACACACACACACACACACACACACACACACACACACACACACACACACACACTCACAGATACCTACATACATACACAAATGCACACAAATATTCACACCCCAAACATATTTATAAGCAATACAGAGAATCTCTGATAGTCATAGAGGAAAGTACAATTTTATATGGATTCTTATACTGGCTATTACAGTGTCCATCATTTATCCTAACATTGTATGTTCACTTACTTTACATTTAAATGTATCTATGCTAAGCAAGGTGTTGATCTGACTTTTTTCTACATTTATAGTAGTGATCAGAGCATATTAAGAAATTGTAAAGGCTATAGCAGAGTGAAATATGTCCAGTCTGACATTACTTGGCTACAGTTCTATGTGATATTCAACAGGGTGAAAGATGAGCTAGGAAAAAAGTGACAAATAAAAAGGCATTAAACAGTAACATGCAGTAATGGTGGAAAGGAGTTAGGGAAAGTAGATGTGTAGAGCTGAAGGGAGCACTTTGTGCATACAGGTAGAAAGATGTATACGAAGGAAGAAAGGATTTATTGTCTGCACTTGTTCATTGTGTATACAGTCGGGAAGATGTATACAAAAGGAAAATAAGGATTTATTGTAAATATTTGCACAAATGGCATGCTGACTCCTTTTAAGGGAGTCAGTTAACTGAGGCTTAAACAAGGGGAGGTGACAGGCAGTGTACTGAGAGACAGAGACCTCTTGGTGCAATGAAGCTGACATTTTGTGAATTAAGACCATAATGTAGAGTACAAATTTTGCCTTTAGGTGGTGGGTGGTGATGTTTTCTGAGCTTGTTATGAAAGTTACTCGAGATGTCCTGTCACTAGGTAGTGAAAGGAAGTAGTGCTGCCAAAAATCAAATGAGTCGATGAATCTGCAGTTTGTTAGCGTAGTTTGCAGAAGGGAGGTGTTTTATGTGTTGTACATAATGAATAGATGGAGAGCATATTAAGTGTCACTGACTTGAAGCGGTTTTGCAATTGAAGTATGTACATCTGATAAAATGTGTATTGCAATTAGATTTTATTTTGTGTTATTCTCTTCAGATTGTTAGCCTCCTATGAAATGATATGTACTGAGATGAGATTTCACTGTAGGTTATTATCTTCAAGAGTAGTGCTTAAGTGGACTGTTGCTGCAGATTTTATTCTGAAACTGCAAATCTGTGGTATCCTACATTTTACTGGAATCTGTTGGGGATGCAGCATCCATTTTGCAGGTTATGTTTTCCAGATTGTTACATGCTAGCACTCAATCATTACATGGCTCTCTTGTCAGATTCAGTCTTTATCTGGTCACTCCTGCAATGTACCCTACCACTGGGATTAATCCTTTTTTCCTCAGAAGAAAACCTTGCAGGCCAAAGAGACAACATTGCCTCTTGCACAAAGTCAGTATAGACCTAGCTGTTATCAGAGATTCTTCATACGTTTTCTGATGCTGTTGTTTTCCATTTCTGTTACGTTCTATCTAGTGTTAATTATTCACACTGCCTCAATGGCATATGGGTTTCTGTGTCTGTATAAACCCACACTGACAGCTTTCCAGAGCTCAGAATTCTCTTCAATGACTCCCAGTGATGGGGGATTAGAGAAGCCCCTCCCATCTGGGGAAGCCTAACCCCTGTCATAGAAAGTCAGTTGTTCAGAATTTTTGTGCCAGCTGTAGAAATCACCCAGTTGACTCTCGTCAGGAGCCTGCATTGATGGATACAGCTTTCAGACTCAGTTAAGATCCCTTTGGAAGTTCATTTTCTCCTTATTATTATATACTTTGGTTTCATTAAAAGATATATATATATATATATATATATATATATATATATATATATACATATATGTCAGACACATCATCCAGGGCTCTTCCAGTATCTCATTCAGATACAAGAGAACCAAACTTTTTTGGTGTATGAAAAGTCTAGTGTAAGGGGCCCTTTGCAATACATAATACTCTGTCGATATATTTTGTCCACTTGTGTAGTGCACAGTAAAAGAAACAAACCTCACTACACTGCAGACAATCGGGTTATTGTCATGTATAGGGCTGATGTGGTTTCCTTATCCAAAAGTGTTTTATAGTCAGCTAATCTTGGAGACTATGCTTCTATTCAGAATGACTGTGGGATGACTTCTCTAGAGATCAGTCTGTTGGTGCATATTTTGATGGAGACCCCGATGCAGACAATAGTGAACACACTGAGTTGATATGATCTAATTCTCTGTAAGGTGAACAGATTCAAAAACCCAAGCAGGTGCTCACCTTTCCAGAGATGCTAGCTAGGTTTAGAGATGTGTTTGCCTGGATGCAATCTGGAGCTGTGACAGAGATTGTTGGAGTTTATGATCTTTTGGAGGATGAGATTCCAGATGTTTTGGCTGTTCCTCCTCTGTTACTGGCCTTAGAAGATCCCTGTAAAACTGCATATAAAATCCTTTGGATAGTGAGCCAGTTCCTAAAAAAGCTATGAGGAATTACTTGCAGCTATCTTTTCTTCTTTGTCAGCAGACCTAGCTGCAGTTTTTCCAGCTCCCAACTCTAACAAGAGGTCCTTGACTTCTTCAGACTCTACATCCCCACATAAAACTGACAAGGGATTTGAATTTAGGAAAAAAAACAGACAATTGTCTCCTAAAAAGGCAAAGGACAGAACAAACAAAATGTTCTCCATAACAGGAGTTAATATACCAATAAGAAATGGCACGAGGATAAAGCTTCCAACAAATAAAAGTGGTTCCTTTCTTAAAAAGTATCAGTCCTCTGCTAAGGAATGACTATGCCAAAACATGGGAGCCCATCCCTCCTACCTTTTCCTCCTCCCCCTGGGCTTTCACAGAGCTCAGCAGCCTGGCCCCAAATAGTCTCAGATAAATGGATGATAAGAATAATTCAGAGAGATACTCTTATCAGTGAACAGAAAACTCTCCTCCCTTCAGGGGAATCTTCCCACACCCACCAGTCCAGATACATCTGTTCTCATTGGCACTCCTTTACATGTTGCAAGCAGGAGTTATAGAACCAGGCCCTGCACTACAAAAGTGAAAAGGATTTTACTCCAGAATTTTTTTGTTATCAGGACAATAGTGTTGGTTTCTTTCTTACTAAAAATTCTTTCTGAAAGTACCCAAATTCAAAGTGCACATCCTACAGATGGTCCTTTCCCTTCGCCCAGACCACTGTTTCATGCTGATTATAGATCTGAATGATGCTTATTATCTCATTCCAATTGCTCCCAACTTCAGGAAATATCTGAGTTTTGCTATGTCTTTCTCACAATTATCAGTTTTCTTACATTACCCTTTGGGCTATCTGCTGCTCAAGTCTTCACAAAGTTCCTGGCTCTAGTAGTTGCTTAATTTATGGCCCAGTGCATCCACATTTTCCTTTACTAAGACAACTTGACACTTGATTTGTGTAGTGTCTGTTTCCAGGTGTTTAGATTAATTAGAAAAGGTCTTTGCCAATCTAACTCACCTGGGCTTAAAGCTGAACCTAGAAAAGTCCTGCTTCACACCCTGTCAAAGAATTGTCTTCCTGGGGTATATGATGTACACAGAAAAACGAATGCTTTTTCTACCAGAAGAAAAAGTCATGACAGAGTTAAAACATTTTCATGAACTTCTATCTTCAAGAAGCTGCCTCCACAATAGAGTTTCTCAAAATTCTAGGCCTTATGGTATAAATGTTCCTCGTGATACCCTTGGCAAGACTCCATATGAAAAAAATGCAATGATACATAAAGAAAAATTGTTGGACACAGCACCTTCACCCCTAGAGTTCCAGGTACCAGTGCTAGGATTTGAGACCCAAGAGTTGCAGCTGTGGAGGGATCAGATGTCTCTCAATCCAGGCCTACCCTTCTCTCTCCAGATCCCATTCCAATCAGTTGAAACAGTCTTTTCAGATATTGCATGGGTATTAGCTTTCATGGGAGTTCAAGAGCAAGGAGAATGGCGTCCTTCAGATGCTATGAAGCATAAAAACATTAAAAAAATGTTGGCAGTGATTCAGGCCTTAAATTTTCTTCACCAGTTATGGTCTCCATTTCCCCTTTTAGTGGTTACAGACAACATGACAGTCATTTGTACAAACATGGATGCACAAGGTCATACCCTCTTTACCGGTTGAAAACAATGGCCTAAGAACTAGTCTTACAGCATTCTGTGATGCTTTAGGCTTCATACATCTCATCAGAGCAAAACATAGTGGCAGACATACTAAACAGATACTGGAAAAACCCTCACAAGTGGAAACTCAGAACAGGATATTGTCCAGATGTGGGAAAGACCTCACATAGACCTGTTCATCTCCCTTCAAAACAGATATTTGAAAAAGTTCTGTTCAAGAAATTCTTGCAGCATTATTAAGAGAGCAGATGCATTCTCATCCCCTTAGATGGGAATGTTTTTTATGCATTTTCAATATTTTTCATTAATACTCAAGGTGCTTCAGAAGATTCAGAAACAATTGCCGATAATCATTGTGGTAACTCCCTTTTGGCCCAAGCAAAGATGGTTCTCCCCTTGACCAAGAGCAATTACCACAAGCGCCCTCACATTCTGGATCTGCTCACAAAATATTAGGAGTGGTGCACCCCAGCTTAGTGCAATTGCTACTGGCAGCCTGGATGATTCTCCCTTTATACCTTTTAGGCACTTGTTCCATGAGGATATTTAGCAGGTTTTGAAGGAGGGAAGAAAACCTGCAACTGAAAATTTTATATTTACAAGTTGAAGAAATGTTTTATTTGGTGTTTATCAGAATAATAGAGGACACAGTACAGTATCTTCCACTCTAGTTTTGAAATATTTGTGTGAGTTACTCAACCATAAGTTATATATCTATCAAGGTGTATCTTGTGACCATCTCTATTCCCATGGACCTCTTTTCATGGTTCAATCTTTTATGAAAGGAGTATTTCACTTGAACCCCCCCCCCCAAAAAGCAAATTCTTCCTCCTTGAGATGTCAATTTTGTTCTTGAAAAATTAATTTTACCTCCTTTTGAACCTGGCTTTCAGGCTGATTTAAAGTTCATGACTTGAAAATCAGTTTTGCTTATCTGCAAGGTGAGTCTCTGAGCAACAAGCTCTTATGGTGGGCCAACCTTATCTGATTTTTGCACAAGAATGGGGTTACTTTATACTCTAATCCATCTTTCATGCCAAAAGTTGTTTTTGAATTTACCCTGAATCAAGCCATCAGTCTCTCACTTTTTATAGAGAAAGAAATCAAGGCAAAGAAGATTCTGCATACTTTGAATGTGTGCAGGCAGCTGAGGTGCTACAGTGACATAACTAAGCCCTTCAGGAAAGCTGAAGAGCTGTTTATTTCCTGTTTTGGGGCTAAGAAGGGTCAAATTGTCTTTAAATAAATTATTTCTCACTGGTTGTTCTCTGCTATTGTTTTTTATTACCCCCATGGGAATCTACCCATGTGCCATTGAGGCAGTGTGAGAAGTGAACATAGTACGACTGCATAAGTCCTATTTACCTGTCACAGGAGATGCTTGAACTTCACACTGCCTCAGTTGCAGCACCCTCCCACCTTCCCCTTTATATATATATATATATATATATATACGTGTGTGTGTGTGTGTGTGTGTGTGCTTGCGTGCACGCGCGCGCGTGTGTGTGTGTGTGTGTGTGTGTGTGTGTGTGTGTGTGTGTGTGTCTGTGTGTGTATAGCTACATATACATAGATTGATGGTATATTGTTGTGCTGTTGGTTGACTTCACTTATTTCTGTTGGTATTTTCTTGGCTGTGAATTGGCTGGCTTCAGGCAATTTTTGCTTCCTGCCCATCTTTACTCTTCCTACTTAGCACTAAAATCCTGAATAACTGATTTTCTGTAACAGGGGCTATGCTTCCCCTGATGGGTGGGGATTAGCTGAGCCTCTAGCAGAGGGAGTCAAAAGAAGGAATTGTAAGCTCTTGAAAGTTGCCACTGTGGAGCTGTACAGGAACAGAACCCATATGTCACTGAGGCAGTGTGAAATTTGAACCTCTACCTTTACCTTTACGTAGAACTTGCACAGCTGTGCTTTTATCTTGGACTTTGCCATTCAGTAGTACTCACATACCTTACCACATGTGACCCCCTTACATGTAGTTGGAAGATGGATTTCTGCTTCTCTTATTACCATGCGTCATGTTGTGTTTCATTTTGACTTCCCCAGGGTGTGCTATGATCAACAAAGTCCATTATGTCACCAGGGAAAACAACATGGCCAAGGTTACTCATCAATCGCAAGTGATTGGCAGTATAGGTTGAAGCCTGCCACTCTACAACATTGTATCAAAAGATGATATCATATTAATTTCTTCAACAATGTAGTATTTTATTTGGTGGGATTGCATATGATACTTAAGGTGTCATACAATTGCTTAGCAAGAATATATGCTGACAATTATTCTAACGGACAAGTATTTTTTTTTTGTATCTGCAGTTTATCTGCAGCATACTCTTCATTATATAATCAGCATATATGCTGATCTCCAATAAACACTAGACACCCTTAATGGAGGATAGTGACTTGCTAGACAAACTGGGCAGTTACTAGGTACTCAGTATAAACTATGCATCTCTTGGGTATTTCAGTCATATTAGTTTGTACTAAGCCTATATCATAATACCAATATCATATATGGTTTAGTATATATTTATATGGCTCTGCCGCAGGGTAAAATTCCAAAGCATATTTAGTTAATTATGAAGACAGTGGGAATCTAGTCCCCACCCACTGGACTATCATCACTGTCCCCTTACTCAGCTGGTGGCTGGAGTGCTTGACATCTTCACCTCCTACATACCATGAGGGAGAGCAATCTCTCTATCCAGGTTACACCAATGGTGTGGTGCACAACCCTGCATACCAGTACTGGGATGTCCTGGTGTTTGATGAAATCCCCATCTCAGCCACTGCTCCTGGATGGTACTACAGCACCAGCTGCAAGGGCAGTACTACCTGAGGGTGCAGGTAATGCAGAGGCAGCAGAGGCATTGCTTCCAGGATGGGTCCTGGATGTGCTTGGCATCGGTGCTGGAGCCAGTGTGGTGGAGGCAGGCTGATCCAGTGGGCTGTTCTATCTCACTGTACTGTGAAGCATTTAGTGATTTGGTACAGATGGATGACATGGAGACATTTTGATGACACATAATAAAAAATAAAAAAGAGATAAAATTAGTGCCATCTTATGTGACATACAATACATTAACACAAATATACCACTATTTTATCTGAAATATTACATTTAAGTGTACATCCTAACAACTACACACTATAACTACAGATTGCTGAAACTAATTCTTGAAATATGCATATATTGCTCATATGCTTGCTCATATGCTTGGTTCAGTTATACAGACTGCAGTTAACATCAGGCATTTATGTCACTTGTATAGCATTTACTTTAATGTAATATTATTAAAGAAATGCAGTATTGTATAGTTGTTACTCATGTTATTTGAACTCACAACCTTTGACTACAGTCTTATACTTGACTCCTTAATTGGTTTGTGCTACAGACTAATGCACAAATACTTTCTTTTACATTTAGGATATGTATGCTCAATTTGCTACAACTGTTTAAAAAAAACAAAAATCTATCTGTAACTTTTAAAGCTACAAGAATACTTCTGTTGGGCTGCATAGATACCACTTGCCTCCCTCAGTCTCTCCATTTGATCAGCATGAGCCCATCTATTGAACTCTATTTCAGAATTAGTTGTGGAAAGAGCAGAAAAGAACAGAAGAGCATTATGCATACCAGTCTTGCCTATATTTAGCTTTCTGTGTATTACAAATACTCTCTGTTATCATACTTACAGAGCTATAGGATGTCAGCAGTTTGTAATTCATCCAACCATTGGTTGAGGTATCCCTTTTGCCCCTCAGTAGGTCATTAAAATGATGCATACACTGTTCTCCAGTGACAGGGATGCAGTGGCACTGGATATGGCCTGAGACAAACTACTCCAAGCCTCAGACTTGTACTGGGAGCCATAATAGTGCCCCTGCAGAAGCTTTTGGCTGTGGCACTTTACCAGGAACCAGGTAAATATCCTGGACTCCTGCACACCTCATCTCTGTGCCTTAAACTGAACAGCTTCCCCTATAACTCCAGACATGTCAACCACCAAAACTAGATCAATAGCAACAAATGCTTTCCCGCCAATTTCTGCCATCTCATGTACTGATCATGTGCAAACCCAATCAATGATGTCAACCACATTTGTGTGATGTTAAGCAGAGCAGTAGTGCGAAGCATGGAGGAAGAAATATTTTAAATTGGAAGGTTTATCTGACACTTGACCTTAGTTTCAGGGAGGTTTGCTGCTTAGCTTGGAAATATATATTGAAAATTGGAAGGTAAATGTTAGTTGAGTTAAGATTCACAGAGTGCACACATGTCATGGACTGACACATTTGTTTTTGTCCTTATACCCTGGTAAATTTTATTTTTAAAGTGCGGGATTCAAACCTAGGCATAAGGGACAAAACATTTTCTTTCACAGTGGTGATTTTCCATCTTTGCCACAGAAGACGTCCTGCTCAGACATAATCATGAATTATCATTCATAAATACAGGTGACAGTTTGAGGTCTTATACATGTTGGTGTGAGACCTCATATGGTACTTGTATATAGATCCAGCTGTGTATGCATCTTATTTAATTGTGAAGACCATCCAAATCCAGATAGCAGAATCATACTTACAGAAATATATTAGACAATATACCCTCAGTCATACATCTGAAAACACAATACGACAGTCTTATCCTTCATACATATAATTCAAATCAGCTCCACTATCAAAAGTGTTATAAATGAGAGTGAATATAATGTGAAATAATAAAATGATAACATGTGTAGCATATCCTGTATTAGCACCCAGGACCATGTGCATGGCAGCCCTACAACAATGTTGAAATAAAACTTGTATATTTTTCAGTTCATTGCTATAAACTGCACTGTCACAATAGTAAAAATAGCATAAATAGGTTGCACACCCTGTACTAGAACCCAGGCCCATCTGTATTCCAGACCTACACTTACACCTACTGCCACAGGACAAGTTACATGACAGGTCCATAATTTCTTTAAGTTTTCTTTGTTAACTGCCACACAACATTGCTTAGTGTGTTTGTGTTGTGCCCAGCAGAATTAATTGAATGTATCTGTTTTCAGGGATTGACTGCTTGCATCCTGTTTGCAGGTGTTCAATGGCTGCAGATGTTGGGAAATCTTGCTACCTGCCACACAACTCCACTTAGTGGTGCTGTGCAATAGAAAGTAAAAAATACAACAATGTATCCTTTTTGACCTTTACACTTTTACAAATGCCCTGTCTGCAGGTGTTCTGCCTGATTCCTGTGTGGTTCATTAGTCTGTGTTTGTGTATTGCTAAGCGTCGTGCAAGCAAGATAAACACGGCCAAACCTGACATTCATTTTCTCCATTTCCCTTGCTTATGCTAAATTGCGCATTGTGTAGACACTGGCCAAAAAGAAATAAAAAATATATGGGAAAAGTAGTTGAAATGAAGAAAAGCAATCTATGAAATAAACACTATAAAATGTTTATTATTACACATGAAATATTTCTGCATAGGTCTGGATTTGAACTCTCACTCCAATGAACCTTCAGAATACAGTAAAGGTGCTATATCCCTCTTTGTCACACAAACAGCTTTGCAGCAGGGAACCTGAAATCGTTCTGCATACAACCAACTGTAACAATCCACAGAACTAAGAAACCACATAACAGTTATTTGTACATATATTAATTTCAGATGTAGTGCACTGAGTGATCACACAACCATTTATGACTATTGCTTCCAAAAATACAGCTCTGTCTTACCTCTCTGTGTTTGTTGCTCATTCTTGTCTTATCTGACCCATAATCTGAGGCATGCAATCTAAAAGGCATTCTATATCATTATCCTTAAAATCTTGAGGATACTAAATGGTAATAATATACAGTTGTCAACAAATGAATGGAAGATTGGATTTTAATGAACACAACCTGTGAACTGTGTGCTGCTTACTTACATGCATTTCCAAACCTGATAAAATCACTTCTACACTTTGTAAGTCTAACCTGACACACTTACTGTTGATAAGGCAGTCTGCATTGCTATTGTCTTTTCCATAGCAGGAATCATTCACAGTTGCAATTCACTAGCATCAAACACTGAGGGAGTACCTGCACTATGTTTACATCTGCAACACAGAGCTACGTATTTGTGATTCGGCAATCCTAATGAGTTCACACATCATTTGCAACTTCACCATGCTCATAGCCCTGAATCTACATCACAAAAAGATACCCATGTAGCTAGGGAACCTGAAGGTGAGGAGAATTGTTTATGTGGATGTATGTGGATGTGACAATGTGAGGTACTGCCATGTGTGCCATGGAGAATGGGGCAGGGCATGTACAACATATGCCAGCATAGTTAGCTGGAGTTTTGTAAATAATTTTGTGTCATTTGACTATCACACTGACTTGTACAGATGCTTGTGTTAAAAATACATCAACAGTGTTTATTATAACAGATTAAATATATATGTTTAAACAAAGAATTCTGTAAGGGAAGATTTGAGGTTTTAGAAATTGTTCTATAGCTTTCAGATACTGCAACAGATCTTAGCAAAGCTCTGAGTGTGTATTGTACCAGAGTCAGGTGGTCAAATGTGATGTCATTCTATAGCCAGAACTGAGAGGATGGAACTCACACAGCAGCTTGTTTTGTTTTATTTTCTTTAGAACATGATATAAAAATGTATGACAGTTATCACAGTCAGTGCAGTTCAGTTAAATCATTCAGTTCAGTTTTAGTTAGAAGCTCATTACCTTGCCTTGTGGAAGTAAGCATCTCAGCATCTAATCTTGCTCGCTGTATTAATTAAGTTAGATAGGGAACATTTATTCTTTAGACAGTCAAGAAATACAGTGAGATTAGTTAAGTATTGTTTTTCTGCATCTGTTTGAATCTGCCCAGCTATGTTATTTTTATTTCTCCTGTGATTTAAACTGTTGTGTTTATTGTACTTAGATATTTAGTATTCTCATGTTTTCTATTTTTATTATTTATTATTAAATATGTGTATTGTGGCTGATCTTTTAGAGTATACTTATAATATCTTGAGATTACTTGTGCTTATTTTAGTGATGTTTTGTTCACTCCAAAAGGCCTTGTTGTTTTGGTTACACTCTACCATTTATATTAGTATTTTACTCAGTATAATTGGATATCCTTGTAAAAGTCTTAGAGTGGTTGATTGGTGGCAGCATGGCTACTTTATAGTCTGGGCAGAAGGAGCACAGTCAGTAAATCTGTGCCAGCCTTTCCAAGGAGTGTGTGTGTGTGTGTGTGTGTGTGTGTGTGTGTGTGTGTGTGTGTGTGCGTGTGCGTGTGCGTGTGTGTGTGTGTGTGTGTGTGTGTGTGTGTGTGTGTGTGTGTGTGAAAGTCAAATACCCAGGTGTGGGTGTGTCAGCTACTTGACACTAGGATACAGAGCTCCAAAGTGAGTCTTGTTTGGGACCTGGAGAGACAGAGAGTCGAGTCCCAGGTCTAGGGTGTGTTTACTATGTGCTCTTGGGGAAATTGTGCTTCATGCAGAGAGCTGCATATGAAAATATTGTGTAAATCCATTCCTGTCTTTATTGACCATGTCTCACCTATGTCAGTGGTGAGGAGTGAGGCTCCTTGATTACTGGTCTGGGGTAGACAGGCCATTACATTGGAGAACACAGAAGAGGCTATTACTTTGGGATATAAATACACAGAAGACTACTAAACTTGAGAAGGCATGCTTGCATTTTTCAGCTATATACTGCATATGTTGAAATGCCATTTAGAACATTTTGCTTAATATTTTATGTATATATATATATATATATATATATATATATATATATATATATATATATATATATATTAATTAGCAAATGCTACTTTTATCTGTATGCATTACTTACAAGTGTATTGATGACATGGCCATGTTTGTCAGGGCATTTCACAATAGCTTAAAATGTAATGTTTTGTGTTAAATCTGCAGACATGTTTATGTTTCAGGGACAGTTCATTTGATAGCACTTGTAGCATTTTATTGATGCTTTGTTAGAAAAACATGTTATTTGCTGTTTTTGGGGGGAGGGGGAGCAGAGATGCCTTTCTGTTTTGGCACAAACTAGGATATGTTGCTACTGTTACTCTTCTTATTTTGCATCCAGTCTTGCTTTGTTTGTTAATGTAATATGTTACAACTACACAGTTCCTATTGTTCATATTTCATATACCTAGACTGTTTTATGTTTCTTCAGTGGGTAATAGTGAAATGTTACCTTTTCTGTTTTATCTGGAAACAGGATTTTTTATTTATGTGATACTTATGTGTATTACCCTTCTGTTGTGTTTAGGTCACCTAGGACTATGGCACCCAGGAATCTCTATCCCAGAAAACCTCCTTCAGTAACCTTGGGAATCAGGTCATTGTGGAAGCTTTTAAGTGACTTGGTGTCTTTCTGCTTGAGAGGGGATGTAGAGATATGTCAGGCAGAATGTAAATTTGGCAGCGGTTAGTTGCAAATGTGAATGCAGTAGTTGGCCACAGCAGGACATATGATCGAGTGCATCATAAGGCCACTGACATGATCTCAGCTGCACAGAGGAGAACAGCTGCAGTGGGCCATGATCAGATGGTACCGGGGAAGGCCTTGCTACAGAGCCATGACTAACAGCAAATGAAGAGTTCCTGTCCACTGTCAGGGATCCATACAGCTTACAGGAAAGTGCAGAATAGCATGTAGTTGATATTGGTGCTACTGTTTCAGGGACAGCAAGTATGTTCCAGGAGGAGCTTCCAGGTAGGCTTATGTATCTCATTTGTTAAATACCCTTGTATAGTAAAATATTTAGAGCAATATGTTAGTTTTGTTTGACAAGAAATTGGTTGGGGGGGGGGTGGTAGACTGCTACAATTAACAACACATTATGTTTGATTACACATGGGCTTAGGTTGGACTTGTCATCCAAGTTCTTGTTGAAAGTATAGTTAATAGATATATAAAGGGAAAACGTTTTACCCATTGTGTTACTGTTAATTGTGATGATGTTGTCCTTACCTTTTGCTTAACTTCTTCCAGGACCATCCATGGGGGAGCCTACTATCATCTGCACATGGTAAGCCAAACATTTTTATGTCAGTACTGGTGAACAATTCCAAGAAATATTTTGTTTGTGATATTGGTGTCAGGACTGTTGTGTGTATTGCTATACTGTCTGTAATAATGGCACTGCTGTTATTTTGTTAGCATGTATTGGACTACAGTAGTGTAGATATTCATTTTTTCCTGTGTTTCTTGCTTATTATCTCAGGTGATCTTGACAGTGGAGGTGAGGGACTTCTACCAAATGATGTCAGAGTATCGACAGACTTTGATGATGATGGTGGCCAAACAGAGGCACAATTGTGGGATGGAGAGGTTGAATCTGACACTGAGGTTGGCATTCAGCCATCCCTGTAATTCGGTTGGACACAGCTAGTTGGCCTATGCCTACGCATTTCAGTGAGCCCTCAGATATTGGTCAGGTGTAGAGTAAGAACACTTGATCAGGGAATTGCAGTTACTGTGGCTTTAGTACCTGTTGACTCTGGCTGAAGCCAAAGTGTGTGTGGGGGGGTGCCATGCAGGAAAGTTGCTATGGGTGCTTGGAGGATGCCTGCTGCCCATCCTCCATCTGATCCAGGTGTGTCTTCCCATGCCACTCAACATATGTTTAAGGTCATCATGGAACCACAGGTACATTCCCATAGGTCTGCCAGAGAAATGTTTAGGATTGTAGATGTGGCACAGGCTGACATGCATGACTACCTCCACCATGTTGCTGATTCAATAGATTGGATGAATGACATGGAACAGGCAGTGTCTCTGATGGAACATTTTCTGGGAGTGGAACGTCATCCTTATGGGAGTAGGTCAGGCACATCATCTGCTGTTAGCAGCAGTGCATCTGACCTTGGTGTGGACGTGCCAGTACAACTCCTGGCAGAGCCAGTTCTCATGGACAGGTAGGACAATGATGAACTGCCATGACTACCATGGACAGTTCACACATGTCAGACATACAAAGACATAAAGCTAACACAGAGCTTAGCTATGTTCATGCAGACACTTCACCTGGAGGACCCATACAGACGCACACACGACAGTTACATGGTTCAGCTGTGAAGCTTAAAGCTAATTTTGTCTAACTGGTCATTTGTTACTTTATCCAAATGTCTGCCTGCTTATCTTTCTTATTCACACACACTCACTGATCTTTTTTGTCAGCCTAGGCTTCCTGAACCCCCCCACACACACACACACACACACACACACACACACAGACACAACACCTTGTGCAAGTGATGATAACTGTGCAATATTCCTGTTTTCTATCTTCGGACTCAAGGATCCAAGTTCAACACTTATCTTGCAAATCTAGCAGTTGCAACACTCTCCTTCCTACCCATTATATCTGGAGTACCCCAAGGTTCTATCCTGGGCCCCCTTCTGTTCAATATTTTCACCAATGATCTCCATACCTCTTGCAAACAACCCTCCCTTATTCAATATGCGGATGAGTCTACACTCATCTCCATTTCTATCAATATCTCTGACATTCATGCTCTCACCCAGGCCTCTTTCCTATCCATAATCAACTCATCTTAAATCCAAAAAAAAAAAAAAAACTAAACTCCTGCTTTTTCTCCAACATTCTCTCTCTCAACAAAAATCAACCTTTGTCATCACATCCATTGACACAACCACCATTAAACCTGACTCCTACACTAAGCTCTTAGGTACCATCATAGACAATTAACTTAAATTCAACTTGTGTATCCTGCAAAATATTAAAAAGAAAACACCAAAAACTTGGTCTACTGTACCGAAATTGAAAATTTCTTACCTCTAACTTTAGACTATCCCTGGCTTAGGCTCTCCTTCTTCCCTCCCTTCAATATGCCACTCTAATCCTTACTAACTTGCAATCTACAGTCTTAACTAAACTCTAACAAACATACCACAAAATTGCTAGATTTGTCACTAACACACCACACAACTCTAAACACTGCCCTGCACTCAACTCACTTTTATAGCTGGAACTCTCCCAACAACTCCTGCTATTACAATTTCAAATCACACCCTCAATGATATACAAACCATCTTCCTGCCCTCCTCTCTCCACCCTTGTTACACCCTCACTCGTTCCCGCCGTACATCCAATCAGCAACTCCTCAGTATTTATAAACCTAACAAAATATTGGGAAATTACTGTATAAATGCTCATAGCCCAAGCATGGAACAAACTCCCCCTAGCCATAAGATCCATCCCCCACCCTAGTCACTTCAAAAAGGAACATAGACTACTCTTATTTAACTCAAAGTCCTGCTCCTGTCATGATGCTACCTAATTCTTCTCTCACTAACACTCTACCACTATTTTATTACACAGTCACCTCACGTCATTAATTCCTATTCTTCCTTATTAACAGTTATACTACACTTTAGACCCACTTGCTTTACCACTTCTTCTTCTTTCGTCTTTTCCCGGTTAGGGGATCACCTGTCTGCTTATGATTGGCAGTGGAGTTTTACAGTGTCGAGTTGCCAGCCCAACGCCCAACCTTCCCCAGAAGGCACACACACACACTCATGCCTAGGGCCAATTTAGAGTGTCCAATCCACCTACAGCATGTCTTTGGGATGTGGGAGGAAACCAAAGAATCCAGAGGAAACCCACATGACCACAGGGAGGACATGCAGACTCCGCACAGAAGGCACCCCAGCCAAGGATCAAACCGGAGAACCTCTTGCTGTGAGGTGGCAATGCTAACAGCTGCACCACCGCAGCCATCCTTGCTTTACTAATTCATCACGCTTCATCACATGTAAATGTATTATTACTACTTTAAATCCCTTCTCTGAACTTGTAATATAACTGCCTAGTTATTTTCTCTGTTTGCTTTAGTTACTATATTTTCTATTTGCTGTTTGCTTTCTGTACTTCATAAGACTGCTAAGGATGTGTGGAATACTTTATAAACATGCTTGAAATATTCAAAAAATGTCTTCTCTGTACTTGTATTATAGCTGTGTGTTGATTTTTTTTTTTATTCACTTTATGTACTATAGCATCGATTTGCTATTTTACTGTTTTTATTACATAAGACCTCTAAGATTGTGTTCTATTTCAAATATGCTTATCATACTGTATTTCTATGTATTGGAGCTTTTCTCCTTGGGTCTCCACTGAAAATGGGCCAGTGGCTCAGTTGGACCAACCTGGGCAACAAATGTCATATAAATAAATAATTGTCTGATGCACAGGGCGCATATCTGACTTACTACTTAGTATATCTGCATTTGTGATGTTGAACTGGTAATTATACCTTTGACTTATATTTGCCTTAGAAAGTTAGACAGTTGATAGCATCAAACATTTTTTGCATCAGTATTGTTAGGGATCTTGTGAGGGTTGTGAAGTCTGAAACTGAAATGTGTCTCATTACTCTCTAACTTCTCTCTTTAATGATTTTCCAGTACAAAAGTATGGTGCTAAACTTGAGGACATTTGGTGACCATCAGTACTTCTGAGAGGCATGACTGTGTGAATCTTTGATGCCTGAGGCCTACTACTTGATAATGGACACATATAAGTCACATAAATCTCTGCTGTCACATGTTAAAGTCCTTTCTGTACAAATCGCCCACCTTTTACTTGCTTACACTACCAAGTAACAGCATGCAAGGATATGCCATTCATTTGTATTATTACACAATAAATATCAGGTTCAACACTTACATTGTAAACCCAGCAGTTGCAACAGTTTTAGTTCAGGGCTGACTCTGTATGATGCAAGCAGTACACAGCCATTACATGGGTTGATAAAGGTTGTAAGCATTGCCGAGCAGCAATGTTACTCTATGTATGTGCATAGGAGGAAGCTTTAGCCTCTTAGGTGGTGAGCGAGTGTGCTATGCATTGTCTCTTACCCAATGCGAGGTTATATTGAACACACGTACATCACCCTACACCCACAGCAGCTGCTGGTTCCCCCTCTGACTCCTCCACTGCATGTGGTTGTGGTTACCTTGCCATTGGTGGTGGGATATGTGCCCCTTCCCCTTGTTGATCCTGCTGAAGCTGTTTTCTCAGGATGATGTTGTGTAGCATGACACACACAGTGAGTATTAAAGTACATGTATGTGGATTGTACTGCACAGCACCCCAGATGTATCTAGGCACCAGAACCGCAACATCAGCAGCCTAAACAGATGGTCTATGATAATTCTAGTTTGAGTGTGTGCCTCATTATGGCATTTCTCAGCTGATATATGTGCATTTCAGATGGGTATCATCGGCCACAGTTCCAGTGCATAATCTGCATCCCCCATAAATGACCCTGTGGGATATTCACCCAGTGAACATCTGATACAGTTGGGATGTGTGCCAGATATGTGAGTCGTGGTAACTGCCTGGGTTGCCAGCACACACACTTAAGATGATTCTCTTGCATTACACACAATTTGACAGTTAATAGAGTGGAATCCTTTTCTAGTTAAGTAGAGCCTTCCCTGTTTGCCGGGTCGTGCCTTAATTTCTATATGTGTGCAATCTATGGCACCAGTACTTCAGAGTAGTGTGCTACAGGGTACAACTCCTGCATATTTCTGGCCTTGTCCTTGGGAGTACAGGGAAAATATATGTGGTCACTAGCATGCTGGAGCATAGCATTCAGGAACTGATGGAGAATCCTGGATGCTGATGCCTGTGACAACCCCAGCATGTCCCCTTTTGTTCTTTGAAGGGTCCCTGTAGTTAAAATTCTGAGTGCTACAAATGCGTCTATTTCCACTGATGTGGTTTCCCCCAGTTTGCCCTGGCCCTGAGTTTAGGACAACAAAGATTGCATAGTTCCTGTAGTGTGTCTCTATCTACCCTGCAGTGCTCTACAGTTTCCATATCATGTAGATTGTGATAAGTTAAACGGAGTCTGAAAACTCTTCTTCTTGGTCATGGTCTATTAGCATCAGCAGCAGTATGAACTTCAGTCTGTTGCACATACACATGAATTAAAGCAACAGCAGCTGTGTAGGCTTCTTTCTGTGGCTGTATTCCAATAGGTTTTGGAATTCACAGGGAAAACTAGCACTGAGTCTAGATAGTTGCGTTATAGCTTGTTGAATAGCTCCTCCATCTTTGATTGGTTGATCAGCACACAATTCAGCTGTTTATGCTGTAATTAGTATGCCACAGTGTTTACCTTGTTTGTGTGGCGCTAGACACCATGTAGAGCCACACTGAATTTAAAACAGTATGTTACCATGTGCACACTGCACTGCACACACTGTGTAAACAGTGTAAGCTTTATTGAATCTGGCTGAATGTTTAAATTCTTAGACTTTGGCAATAGCTTTGTACTACATTATTAATACAAAATAGTTGGATGGTGATATAAATAATCTAACTGCAATTATAAAATTGTTATGTTAACTTACGGGCATTAATTTTTTTTTTTTCAGAAAACCATGAGGAAATTTGAAATGATCTACAAGCATATGCAATTGTAAAGCATAACTTGGATAATGCATTACACAAGTATGCTATGCAAAATTTGTGTTAAGCATTTTATATATATATATATATATATATATATATATATATATATATATATATATATATATAAGAAGTATAAATGGTTTTGCCTTATGACATTTTCCTAAGTCACACTTTTCTGAAAACATAGGGTTTACTGTTGAATGCTAAGTGAGTAAACAAACAAACAAGCAAGCAAGCAAGCTAACAAAATATAAGCAGTGGTTGAAAGTTGTATCACTACATGTCTCATTAAAATGATTTGTGTCATCTGCTTGGCATTGAACTGATTTGATAAAATTGTTAGGCACTGCTTTTCATCATTATCAAGAAAACATTTATTGATCTGACAACTTAGAAAATGACAGCCCTACCTCCAACGTGTGTTTTCTGACTAAGGTTATTCAGACATTAGTATGTGTGCCGCTGCCTTCATATCTTGCATCTTAAGAGCTGGATCCTTGTCAGTCTGCTCAAGTCACAACACTGATACTGCACTTACACAGGTAGTTAATGACCTTCTCATGGGGTGAGGACCGCACCATTTATACTGGATGTTGTTCTCCCCTGTTCTGTCCGCAGCATGTGAATCATGGGATCCTGATTAAGTGCCGCCCCACCAATTGCTGTGGTTATTAAGTACTTTAGTTTATCCCTGTTCTGTCCACAGCATGTGAATCATGGGATCCTGATTAAGTGCCGCCCCATCCATTGCTGTGGTTATTAAGTACTTTAGTTTGTCCCTGTTCTGTCCGCAGCATGTGAATCATGGGATCCTGATTAAGTGCCGTCCCACTCATTGCTGTGGTTATTAAGTACTTTAGTTTGTCCCTGTTCTGTCCGCAGAATGTGAATCATGGGATCCTGATTAAGTGCCGCCCCACCCATTGCTGTGGTTATTAAGTACTTTAGTTTGTGCCTGTTCTGTCCGCAGCATGTGAATCATGGGATCCTGATTAAGTGCCGTCCCACTCATTGCTGTGGTTATTAAGTACTTTAGTTTGTCCCTGTTCTGTCCGCAGCATGTGAATCATGGGATCCTGATTAAGTGCCTTCCCACCCAGTGTTGTGGTTATTAAGTACTTTAGTTTGTCCCTGTTCTGTCCGCAGCATGTGAATCATGGGATCCTGATTAAGTGCCGCCCCATCCATTGCTGTGGTTATTAAGTACTTTAGTTTGTCCCTGTTCTGTCCGCAGCATGTGAATCATGGGATCCTGATTAAGTGCCGTCCCACCCATTGCTGTGGTTATTAAGTACTTTAGTTTGTCCCTGTTCTGTCCGCAGCATGTGAATCATGGGATCCTGATTAAGTGCCTTCCCACCCAGTGTTGTGGTTATTAAGTACTTTAGTTTGTCCCTGTTCTGTCCGCAGCATGTGAATCATGGGATCCTGATTAAGTGCCGCCCCATCCATTGCTGTGGTTATTAAGTACTTTAGTTTGTCCCTGTTCTGTCCGCAGCATGTGAATCATGGGATCCTGATTAAGTGCCGTCCCACCCATTGCTGTGGTTATTAAGTACTTTAGTTTGTCCCTGTTCTGTCCGCAGCATGTGAATCATGGGATCCTGATTAAGTGCCGTCCCACCCATTGCTGTGGTTATTAAGTACTTTAGTTTGTCCCTGTTCTGTCCGCAGCATGTGAATCATGGGATCCTGATTAAGTGCCGTCCCACCCAGTGTTGTGGTTATTAAGTACTTTAGTTTGTGCCTGTTCTGTCCGCAGCATGTGAATCATGGGATCCTGATTAAGTGCCGTCCCACCCATTGCTGTGGTTATTAAGTACTTTAGTTTGTCCCTGTTCTGTCCGCAGCATGTGAATCATGGGATCCTGATTAAGTGCCGTCCCACCCATTGCTGTGGTTATTAAGTACTTTAGTTTGTCCCTGTTCTGTCCGCAGCATGTGAATCATGGGATCCTGATTAAGTGCCGTCCCACCCAGTGTTGTGGTTATTAAGTACTTTAGTTTGTGCCTGTTCTGTCTGCAGCATGTGAATCATGGGATCCTGATTAAGTGCCGTCCCACCCATTGCTGTGGTTATTAAGTACTTTAGTTTGTCCCTGTTCTGTCCGCAGCATGTGAATCATGGGATCCTGATTAAGTGCCGTCCCACCCAGTGTTGTGGTTATTAAGTACTTTAGTTTGTCTCTGTTCTGTCCGCAGCATGTGAATCATGGGATCCTGATTAAGTGCCGTCCCACCCATTGCTGTGGTTATTAAGTACTTTACTTTGTCCCTGTTCTGTCCACAGCATGTGAATCATGGGATCCTGATTAAGTGCCGTCCCACCCATTGCTGTGGTTATTAAGTACTTTAGTTTGTCCCTGTTCTGTCCGCAGCATGTGAATCATGGGATCCTGATTAAGTGCCGCCCCACCCATTGTTGTGGTTATTAAGTACTTTAGTTTGTGCTCTGCCTTCTGAGTCCCAGGCCTTATGTAGTTTCTCCCTAATATCAATTCCCTGAGCAGCTGTGTTCTGATTTGTGGTATGCCGTAAGGCTAATTCTTGACCCCACTGCTTTTCTGAGTGTAGATGCCACCACTGACAGATGCCATTCAGTTTGCAGTTATGTTATAATTATGGGGTTGGTATTAAGCTACACTTCTTGCTTGTAGAGCATGTTTGATAGTATCCCAGAAGATTGCAGGGATGTCATTCTTCATTGGGTGGACAATACTCATCTGAAATTCAGATCAAGATGACATCCCTTTCCTTCCTCCACTTTTTGTTTATAGGGATATTAGATTGAAATGTATGCCTCATGACTGATATGCTAGGTGTGATTTCTGACAAAGTGTTACCACTTAAAGGAGTAGGTTTCCACTTTTGTCACTACTTCTTTTTAAGTTAAGGCAATGCGTGCTTGGGTAACTGTTCACATTTGAAGGTGCACTCACTACAAAATGACACTAAATGGAAGGAAGACCCTAAGGTATACGACATGCAGTGACAGAGTATGGGCTATGGTTTAGCCCCAAATATTACAATGTGTTATTACAGAGTGAATGATCCTAGACAAGAATTGTATTTAATTATAATAAAACTTGACACATGCCATGGACTGGAAGGCAGAAAATTGAGACATGGCCATTTAAGTTAAACTTCCAAAAGAGAGGGCAGCCTACATGTACTGATTGTGTAGCACTACATAAAAGGTGGCTTATTATGCATTCCAAGTGACAAAGCTGGGAAGAAGCCATGTGAGACCCAAAGTGTCAGAAATGGATGGAAGCTGTAGCAGAGGCCTGATTTGCCTTCTAGAACTTGCCATTGTATATCTGTGGTGCCAGCATCTAGTTTTACATGATTAGGGAGCACTAGAACATGTAACCCAGACTGCAGTGTGTCATTTTTGTATTTTTAAGAATCCTACCCACTGAGTCCAGCTTTGCTTATCTAACATTACTCTTAGGTATACTTGAGATATGGTAACATTTCCAGTAATTAAATTGCTTCCCTTCCCCTTTAGCTGACAGCTCATTTTGACTTTATGTTTCTTTTTTATGGAATAGGTTCAACATGTATGTTATTTAGATTGCTGTACTGGCCTGACCTAATGCAATATATAATTCTTTCGGGAATGAAAGCAAGTTTTGATTCTTTATTAATTTTCTTTGAGGTAGTCAGCAGTGCGGTGTCTCCAACTGACAAGCAGAAAGGCTGGAATGTCTCTGAATTTTGCAAACATCATTTATTGATATTGTTTCACTAACCAAATTGCTTATCTCACTTTCATTTCAAAGAGGTACTGAGAAACAAATGTTTGACATGTTTTGCCCCAGACTCTTGAGTAAAGGTCAGTAGCATTTCTGACCTAAATGCAGATAGCCGAAGCAGGATCTTGAGGGTATGTTACATGGGGAGTCTGGTAAAAAGTGGTGTAGGTAAAGTGGTTACAGCAGTGTTATCCAAACCTGCCACTGAGGTATCATTCATTAAAATAATAATTAAGTTCATCATTGGTATAGTGCTGCTATAGTCTATTGAGGCCAGCATCACTCGCATGGGGATGACAGTGACAGTGTTGTACAGGATAGGCTAGAGTGGTTAAGCTGGTCAATTTCATATGGTGTGAAATGCTTGGAATTTAGTGTAGTCATCTCCCTATGAAACAAGAGGACTGCAGGGGAAGAAATGTGTTAGACTGGTGATGGGCACATAGTGTTGAAAGGTTAGGGGCGGTCACACTATTCAGATCACCACTAGAAGGAGAGTGGAACTAGAGGGAGGAATGAGTCAAAGTTATCAGTAGTAAGCGAAGTGAAATATTTGGTCATGGCATCATAGGGTCATAGTTCATAGGAATTACAAAATAATTAAGTCATAAGATCATAGATGTCCTGCTGACACACACCATCATGTTGTACCTCCGGCTTCCAATAGAGCAAAGCAGGCCAAATTCATGTTAAATATGCAGGTGCCCATCCAGTTCTTGAAAGTCACTAGTCTGTCACTCTATTTAACATGTAAGGGTAGTTTTATTCCAGAGAATAGTTATCAAGTACAGTTCTGTCTTTGGTATGTACTCGTCCAAACACAAAGCCCAACAAATCTGTCCAGCTGTTGTGCTTTGTTTATATGTTAGTGGATGTTAAGTTCTTAGATCTAGTATTTGCAGTGCTGTTGTTCTTATTGAGATGCAAGAGGTTCAAAACAGATGGGTCCTTAGGATAGTGGAATGCAAGCCACAGATCACTGAGTACAGCCTGTAGAAGACAGTGTAGAGAGAAAAGGTTTTATGTCTGTTTTCATATTCAGGTTCTTTAGGATAATAAGCTTTTTAGTTAGGAACTGTTGAGGCTTTTGTAACTGGGCTTTGTGTTTGGACAGGTATATACCAAAGACAGAAATGTACTTGATAACTATTCTAATTAAGGCTGGGAAAAGCCGAAAGAAGAAGAAGATGTAGTAGGGGTAGGACAGTCACCTTTAAGGTAGCTGTTTTCCTCGTCATTTAAAAGTGTAGCTAGGGTGAGTTAAGAGGGGCACCCATCCCAAACACAAGGAGTTGGGAGCATGATCAGAAGATGCTGATCAGCTGGTTGTGTAGCACCTGCATTCATTTCTGTCTTGTCATTTCTGAAAGCGGGAAAAGAAATGTACTTTAATTTTTCCTGTGTACAGTATTTAAATTTGAGACTGAGTAATACTAACTGTTGTTTAGATGGATAAATGAGCTGAGGGTTTCTCCAATAACTGAGATTTTAGTGGAAGCAACATCAAATTCCAGTCCCTGACTGATTGGGAGAATGGGTTGGGGAAAGCCTCAAATACTGGCTACTGAGAGACCACATAATGGAGGCAGGCACAAAACACAAATCAATGACAGGAGGTGAGGAACATCACTAGATGTTCAGTCATTATCAAGCTGAACAGGCATCTGGTAGCCTCTTTTGGTTGCCAGATTGAGGACAGTGTACTATTCACTATTAGATTAGGTTAGTGAGGGCTAAGCATTGGCTTCTAAAAAAGTGTTCACAATTAGACCATGTTACTTATGACATTAGGATCTGACTTTGACTTCAACATTTTGCTGGTGCAGGGGTCAGAGGATCTCCAAGGGATTCAGTGCTAGTGAAGCTACCAGCTTGCCAAATGGTTGGCCCATGTATGTATGGCAGTTGATTCTGGCACATCCTATCCGGCCCTTCAACATCAGTGAACCACATACAGTGGATGTAAAAAGTTTACACACCCTTGTTAAAATGTCAGGTTTTTGTGATATAAAAAAACGAGACCACAATAAATAATTTCAAAACTTTTCCCACCTTTTATATGACCTATAGCCTGTACAATTCAATTGAAAAACAAACAAATCTGTAAAAATAAAAAAAGTACAATACGATGGTTGCATAAGTGTGCACACCCTTAAACTAATACTTTGTTGTGTGTTCACACCCTTAAACTAATACTTTGTTGAAGCACCTTTTGATTTAATTACAGCATTCAGTCTTTCTGGGTACCCACAGTAGTGGTGCTGCGGTAGCGTTGTCGCCTCACAGTAAGACACTGTCTGGTTTGATTCTCAGCTAGAGCGTCTTCTGCATGGAGACATGCGTGCATGGGCATACCTTCATTGAAGGTTGTGCATCAGGGCTGGTAACTCGGCACGTAAAAATCAACTACCAATCATTAGCGGACCGGAGTTCCACTGTGGTGACCCCTAACCAGGAAAAGCCGAAAGACAACACATTCAGTCTTTTTGGGTAGGAGTCTATCAGCACGGCACATCTTGACCTGGCAATATCTGCCCACTCTTCCTTGCAAAAGCACTCCAAATCTGTCAGATTGCGAGGGCATCTCTTGTGCACAGCCCTCTTCAGGTCACCCATAGATTTTCTATTGGATTTAGGTCTGGGCTCTGGCTGGGCCATTCCAAAACTTTAATTTTCTTCTGGTGAAGCCATGCTTTTGTTGATTTGGATGAATGCATGGGGTCATTGTCATGTTGAAAGGTGAAATTTCTCTTCATCTTCAGCTTTCTAGAAGATGCCTGAAAGTTTTGGGCCAAAACTGACTGGTATTTGGAACTGTTCATAATTCCCTCCACCTTGACTAAAGCCCCAGTTCCAGCTGAAGAAAAGCAATCCCAAAGGATGATAGTGCTACCACCATGCTTCACCATGAGATGGTGTTCTTTTGGTGATGTAAAGTGTTGTTTTTCTGCCAAATGTACCTTTTGGAATTGTGGCCAAAAAGTTCAACCAAGGTCTCATTAGAAGCACAAGCACCTCGAACCCAGCAGGTAAAAACACACAGTTTATTGAAATTCAGTATAAAACCAGATGAGCAAGTAAAGTCAATAACACTTCCAGTAATCATGTTTTCGTCTCCAACTTCATCAGATAAATTTTCATATGTAACACACACTCTTAATATATGAAACCAAATCAGTGAGTAATTAAGTCTTGTCCAGTGAAATCAAATAACTAATTTCAAAGTAAAGCACCTGTAACATTCTCTAATTCATAATAAATGAATAGTAACCAAAAATGTTTTAATAATCAAAACACTTGTGTATATGTGTGTAATAAATATTATAAAACCAAGAACCAATAAATATAAAAAAATCTTTGGTAAAAACTTTTATATATAAATATATAAATATAATTAAGTAAAATACTAAATAAACTTTTTGTGAGTCCCATTTTCTGTATGTTTATAGTCACCTCTACTGGTCAAGATGTCACATTACTTTATTTCACAGTTTAAATATAAAATATCATAAAAAACCATTCCCTACCACTACAAAATTAAAATAATTTCAAAGTATATATAATTGATTTATAACTTTGCTTATCTCAGTTTCAAAACTGGTGCCAATGAAATCATATCATTAAGCCCCGGAGATTTACTGGCCTCTAAAATTATCTGCCAGTATAATTCTCTGTATTCCACCAAAGTTTCCCACATACCTCCTCTGGGGTCAATAGGTACTACTTCTAGTATAAAAATCTGAAATTCTGGTTGTTTACATACAATACTGTGCTTGTAAAGTGCATTGTTGTCATGTTTGGTCCTTATATCGTAATGGTGTTCGTAAACCCTCTATTTTAGTTTTCTTTCACTTTTACCCACGTAGAATGATTTGCACGCTTTACAAAGGACCAAATATATAATGCCCTTAGTGTTACAATTTGCAAATGTGTTCAAAGTTAATTTCCTTTTTCTTGCATATAGGTAGACAGCATCCCCAATAGTAAGATATGAACAGTAATTGCAACTCCCACATTTAAAAAGTCCTTTTTTCCTTTTTGTACCTTTTTCTAGATTATTTCTGTTTGCTCCCCTTTCTAAAATGTTCTTAATGTTCAAACCTTTATGGTAAGTATACCTAAGGTCCTTGTCAAATTTAAATTTTAAATCTGACAACCTGGAGAAATTTCTCCATTCTTTGTCTATAATTCTTCTAGCCAAACCTGTCTGTTCATCATAAGTTATTGTTAGCGCTGAACTATAATTTTCTTTTGCTTCTTCCTCCACTTTGTATTCATTAATCGTTTGTAATTTCCCTAGAATGGGTGTAAACCTGATATCCCTTCCTTCATTAACTTCATTACAAATCTGGTCAAATAAATTTTCTGGATAACCTCTGTTTAAAAACATTCTTTTTAGTACCTCACAGTCCTTTTTATAAATTTCATTGTCTGAGGTCATTCTACTTAGACGTACCAGTTGTCCTTTCAACACTCCTTTCTTCTGATGGAGTGGGTGGGAACTGGTAAAATGGAAGTAAGAATTTGAAAAAGTCTCTTTTCTGTAAATCCTTGACCTAAAACCTTCATTTGTCTTGCTTATATTTACATCTAAATAGTTGAATCAAAATTGTGTGTAAATTGTAAAAAACTAGTAGTACCATTAATATATTGAACAAATGCCTCAAAGTCATGTTCATTTCCTGTCCATAAAAACAGAGGTCATCTAAAAATCTCCCATAATAGGTCCATTGACTTTTAAATACTGAATTTAAAACAAAATTATTTTCCCAATAAGCCATTATAATATTTGCATACGTTGGAGCGCAATGTGCCCCCATAGCGACAACTCTAGACTGTTGAAAATATTCACCTTCAAAGAAAATGTAATTATTTTTCAATATCACTTCCATTAGTACCAAAACTGTACTAAACTCGTTATGACTGATTTCTTTAAAGCCAACGAGCATCTCTTCAAACCACAATAGACCAACATCGTGTGGAATGCTTGTAAATAAATCTACCACATCTAGTGTTCCAAAACCCACCTTGTCAGAGAATAGAGTATGGTTCAGGTTTCTTAAAAAATCTCATGAATCTTTACGTATATTAGTATTATTCAACACTAAATTCTTGACTTTCAAGTCTACATATTTCGCCAGGGGTGCAGTCACAGACCCCTCAGCAGAAACTATAGCTCTCAATGGCAGGTCTTTTCTGTCCTTATGTACCTTTGGAATACCAAAAATTGAAGGTACTTTAGGTTTCTCTACATACAAATATTTGTAAGTGTCCAAATCAATTACCCCTTCAATAAGGAGATCATTTAGTAACACATACATTTTTCTGTATGCAATATTAATTTCGTTGATAGAAGACTGAATGTTATAATTAAATCAAAATGTGCTTCAACAAAGCATTAGTTTAAGGTTGTGCACAGTTATGCAACCAGCATATTGTACATTTTTTATTTTTTATATTTTTTCTCCTAACAGATTTGTTTTTCAATTGAATTGTACAGGTTGTAGGTCACATTAAAGGTGGAAAAAGTTTTGAAATGATTCTCATTTTTTTATATCACAAAAACCTGGCATTTTAACAGGGGTTTGTAAACCTTTTATATCCACTGTAACACCAGCATCAGCTTTCTTTTCTTAATGGTATTTAACATTCCCCCACACCAGTGACACCAATCATTTGAAAGATGTGTATTGGAGGGGGGGTGGATAACTGAGTAAGTGAGTAAGTGTGTGTTTGTGCACTTGTGCATGTAGATTTGTGAATATAAATAAATTGTGATATTCCATGATTTGAAAACTTTATCCCTTGTAAAAACGTGTTTTAAGCAGCTTGCATCAGGCACAGACTGTTTGTTCTCCAGTACTAAAATAAGCATATCTAGGATCATTTAGTTTGCTAAAGTTCACATATGTTTGGCTATATTAAAGTCAGTAATCCAAAACATAATGTTTTCAGTTACCAGTTTGAAAAGTGGTAGTACTGATGGTTAACTGCCTCTCAAGTTAGTGAATAATTTACTGTTTAAATAAAAATAATTTAAACATTAAAATTCCTTTATTAGAACACAATTAGTTTCATAGGCTCATAGTTAAGTACTAGGCTATCTGTCCAAGTGTCCAAGAGCATTTATAAGCCTAGCCAGAATATGTTGGCTTTCTCCACCCCCTTAGATTAGTTCCCTGTGTCTCTGAACAGCATAGCCATTAGTTCCCTGCGCCACTGTCCAGCAGAGCCACTGCAGTGATCCCCGGGGAAATTTTTCTGGTTCCCGTTCACCCGTCAAAGTTTCTCTTGAAGAGTGTTAGTGAGGGGCTCTGCCTGATGTATATTGGAATCCTGTTCCAAAGCACAGGGAGTCTCTGGGATAGGAATCTATCCCTCCAGCATGTCCTATTTATTGTTGTGGTGAGGTTTATATCTCTAGAGCATGTGGCTCACCAGGATTTGTTTTTTTTTTTTAGGTGGAGCATGTCCATCAATTCTGGGTTGGACATGGCCTTGTATGTCAGGTAGCGATCACCTCTGAGTAAGCGGTATGCAACCGAGTACAGCTGGAGTTTCTTGAGTCGGGCTGCATAGGGCATCTGTTTGAAGCTGGTAATTCTCTTGGTGAGGTACTTTTGTGGTCTTTCCAGCTGTTGCAGGTGTCTTGTAAGGTACATCCCAAATGGGGTGTTGTATTCTATGATGGGTCTAATGAGTGAGGAGTAGAGAGGCACAATAACCTCTTTTGTTCTAGATGTGAACCCTTTTGTGATTAGGTTGGCTACATAGAAGGATTTTCTAACCACCTTGGCAATATGATTATTAAAGGAGAGATTACTATCTACTTGGGTCCCCAGATCCCTTATTACATTTTCTATATTTAGGGGACTACCACCTATGTGGTAGTTCGCGGGTACTTTGTTTTTCCAAAGGGGATGACTATGCACTTTTTGGCATTTAGCTTGAGGCCATGATTTTGACACCAGGTATCCATCTCAGTGAGACCCATCTGGAGGGTGTCTGTATCAGTCGGAGAATCAATTATGGCCCCTAGTTTGCAGTCGTCTGCGATCTTGGTCAGCCATAGTCCTCCTATGCTTGCCTGTACCTCTGAGAAGTATATACCGAACAGGAGGGCTCCTAGGACCGAGCCCTGGGGGATGTCACTTGTAAACGGTTTAGATTCGGACATATAGCCTGCAAAACTCACCATGTGGGTTCTATCCATGAGCCAGTTGGCAACCCTTCTCGTGAAGTAGGGGTTTATGTTCAAGCTGGTGAGCTTGTCTATAATACTAGAATGGGAAATGGTGTTGAAAGCCTTTGTGAGGTCTAGGTAGGCTGTGTGGACCTCCTTTCTCTCATCTAATGCCTTGGTAACCATCTCAAAGAAGTCCACCAGGTTTAGGAGGCATGATCTGCCCTTGACAAAGCCAAACTGGGTAGGGTCCAAGGTTTGGAGGTTCACAATGTCTCTGTTAATGAGTTCCATGATGATGCATTCCATAGCCTTGCAGACCAGGCTTATTGGGGGATAGTTCCCATTAAAACCATTAAGTGCTTTCATTCAAACTGGAGTTCATCAGAATGAATGTTCAACCCCAAAATCCAAGCAAATAAATACTAGTGCAAGCAGTTTAAAAGCCAATAATTTTGGATGACAATGCAGCCATGAAATAAGAGTTAGTCTATAAAAACAGAGACTAACAGAGTGCAGGTTTTTAAACTGACCAAGACGAATATGCTGTAGGAAATGCTGAGGAATGAGCTCACTATATTATACATATAAATATATAAATATATATGTGGGCAGCTGCGGGGGTGCAGAGGTTAGTGCTGCCACCTGGAAGCAATTGATTCTCTGGCTCTGTTCTCAGTTGGGGTGCCTTCTTTGCAGAGTCTGCATGTCCTCCCTTTCGCTGCATGGGTTTCCTCTGGGTGCTCCAGTTTCTTCCCACATTCTAAAGACATGTTGTAGGTGGATTGGACACTCTAAATTAGCTCAAGGTGTGAGTGTGTGCATCTGTGTGCCTTCTGTGGAAGGCTGGACTGGCAACTGGACACTGTAAAACTCCACTGCCAATCATTCTGCAGACGTTGTTCCACTGTGGCAACCCCTAATGGGAAAAGCTGAAAGGTGAAGAAGAAGAACAACAATATATCTATATATATATATATATATATATATATATACACACACACACACACACACACACACACACACACACACACACACACACACACACACACATAATTAAGACAAATAAATAATACATAATAAAAATGTTAAAATTCCTAAAAAAGACCTATCAAAAATAGGCCCGACTGATTAAATAAAGCCAGCAGTGGGTAAATTTCAATATACCACAACCACGGAGTCAGTTATTGCTATTATACAATGACATTATTTAAGAAAAAAACATACTTTTCTTAAATAATGTCTTTGTATAACAGCCCATTACTGTTCTCCCATGGCTAGTGGTATACTGCTTCCTTGTGTTGATGTACTGTGCGTATGTCAGTGCTTGGGGAAAGTAAGCAATGGAGAAAAGAAGATCTCCGTTGCTTCACTTTTCCTTTCTTTCTTTGTTTTTTAATTTAAAAAAAAAAAGGTTCGGGAAGTTTAGGGTAGAAGAGAGAGACAGAATGGGGAAAATACAAGGGAAATCAGATTCATGTCTTTAGTTTTAAACAGCGTACCGGATTTCCCTTGTATTTTCTGCATGGTGTCGCTCTCATATGTCTGGAGTCCTAACTACAAATTTTGTTTTTATTTTTTTTTTGGAAAATAAAAGTTAAAATTAAAGAATATACCAATGGAAAAAAGTTTGGGCGACTGGACCTTTTTCTGTTGGTATATTCTCGGATTTACAATGGGAACGCTGGTTGGGCTGGCCAATCAGCATGCTTACAGGGGTGTCCAACCTTTTGGCTTGCTGGAGCCACATTGAGTGAACAGAAATGGTCTTGGGGCCGCATATAAAATATATCATATAGTTAACTCTTTTGTTGCTCCGGAAGACCACAGTCGACCTCCTGGCTGTACTGTAGGTGCATTTGAACAATGAATAAATGTAATAAATGCGTAATATTTGCCTTAAAATTCTAATTATCATTCTAATTCTAATTTTCTAATCTAACAGTTAACTCTAACATCTTAGTTAATATATCTATCTATATATATATATATATATATATATATATTTACAATAAACAGATATTCACTACAGCACTAGCATTTCTCACTGGAAAACCATTCCAGCAGTCCAACTACATAAAATGTCAACATCAGCAGTCCTACAATACTATAATCCACAAAAATAACCCAACAAATTTGCAATAAAGTAAATAATTCACATTACTGACTTAATAAAACAATTCTGAATAAGCTACAAGAGGGTCTCACCCAAACAAATTTCTGGTGCCAGAAATATGGCCTCAAGCTAAATGCCAAAAAATGCATCATCATCCCGTTTGAGGAGAGTGATGTCCTCACAAATTATCACAATAATAACAATGTTGTAAGCATGCAATAAGTCATATGGTACTTGGGCACCCAGGTTGATAGAAACCTGACTTTTGACCAGCACGATGTCTGCGCTGTAAGGAAAGCTTTTTACATGGCCCACTTCATTAGTAAGGGTATCTCATCCAGGGTCAAGGAAGTCATAACATCCCTGTATTCTTCCTTTACAAGAGCCATTATTGAGTGCGATGCCCCTTTTGGCATGTGCCTCAGCAAAACACCCTGCCAAAAGAAAGACTACAACCATTTCTGACAAAAAAGTTCAAAGGACTAAGTTCACTTACTTATTCAAACAGACTAAAAAGCTTTTTGCTTTCCTCTGTCTCTCACTGGCCCCTATAAATTTCATCATTGGCTTGCTTTCCAGGCTAAGAAACATCCTGTCTTAAGAGACGTCCTCTACCTCAGAAATACTGGTTATACTTAAAATGCTTACTACAAAGACCACAACCTTCACTGCAACATAAACAAGCCACTTTTTATGGACAGGTTCTTGACACAAAAACCTTCAACTTATGTAAAAAGCTCCTCTCATTATCAAACAATATAGTTCTGCAATACGATGGCTGGATGGACAGCCAAAAATATAGTCCTTGGGTAAGTAGCATAGCCTTCATCAAACCAGATGGAAAATCCACATACTAACCTTTCCCAGTTGGATGGCTAAGATCTAATATTGGTTACTCAAGTCTAGTTGCCCAAGAAGAGGGGCATGTTTAACTAAGAATTCCAGTTGCAAAATTATATTCAGTATACGTATTAAATCTCTCTCTCTCTCACATACACACACAAAAGCCCCTACTTTTTAAAATAGGCAACCTCAGTAATCACATGACACCAACTCACTGAATAAAATTGTCTGGATGTCAAAATATCTGAAAAAAAAATCATAATAGAGATGGATTCATCCATGTAATTTCCAACCACCAAAAGGACCATCAATAAATCAACAAACAACTGCTTGGCAAAAAGTAAATCAATAAGAAAACCATAAACTATAATGCTACATACTGGTGTAAACATATAACTTGTGTCAATCCCCAGGTTAATCCATACCAAAAGATTGTTTCAGAGCTTCAGTTATGTACAAACAGCTTTCTCCTAAAAACTTAACTCATTGATATTTGCCTTGCTGTAATTATAACTGTAAAAAAAAATGTTTTTAAGTTTATTCTGTACCTCAATGATTCTCACTGTTACGAGATGCAATCTCTGCCATATTGTATGAGTACTACATCCATAATTTGCTGTCTCTCTCTCATGTATTGTATTATATTGTTTTGTGTTATTTTTGGAGCTTTTCTCCCCGGGCCTCAGCTAAAAATGGACCTGTGTCCAGTCGGACTTTCCTGGTAAACAAATGTAAAATAAAATAAAATAAATAAAAATAAACTTCCCTCCAATCTAAAGCCATTTGACATTCAGACATTTTAATTTGTGCAGAAGTTACTCACAGACTGACAGTTTACTGAGCTGTAATGCTGACCTTCGCTTTTGAAAAAAAACAAATTCACAGACTTTGTCAATAGTTCAAAGTCTCGAGAGGATTATTTATTTATTATATATTTATTTATTTTTGGAAAACATCTTTAAAACTGTTAAACTGATTACACACCCAGAAACACAGAAAAGTTATTGTGATTATGTAAACCACAGACTGCTGCAAGAAATCAAAAGTCACATTAGCACTCTATGCTTATGTCCGAACAGATGAATCATACCTGCCAATTCCAAAAGAAGTAAAGTAGCTTAATAAGAAGGTTATTTGCAAGGTAACATGGCAGTTTATATTGAAAATAAGCAGAGATATTAAAAAGGCTATGTTTTTCATAATTATGCCGAAAAGTCTTCCAAGGTAAATACAACTTCTGATTTAGTATGGAACCATACCTCTCATCCTTAGAGCAAGAAATCTGGACAAAGCGAAAAATAAAAGTGGGATACAGGCCCAAAAATAGTTGTGCATCACAGACACCATTGAAACAACTGTAGCTGCAAACATTATACATCACTTATAATCTTTCTATCCCATTATTGTCAGTTAAACATTATATGGCTCATTCAGTCCTGCCTTCTTTTGCATCAAAGAAAACCATGCTTTGAAATGACAAATGCATTAAAAATAATAAATAAAACACATTGCATCAACATCCTGCAGCTTTTTACCTGCAAGCAACCACAGAGCTTTCACTGAAACTAGGGCTGCTTGTTTCCCCAGAATGACAGCTCTCCCTAATTAAGTCTAATAGTATACAATCTACCAGTATCTGGACTACCTGAAATAAATTAAATTATGGCCTGTAAATTGAAAGTACACTTTGTTTAATTAAACTATATTTCTAAGCCCACTTACTATATTTTTTCAGTAACATCCCAATATCCATTTCCAGGTCACTTTACAAGACATTGGCAGTGGTAGACTTGGCATCCTTCAGAACCCCACAGGCCCACGCTAATACATTGTCCATTAAATGTAAATATCCATCCACTGTAAATGGCAAGAAGCTATGTCTTAAAAAATCTACTTCTGGCATGCGTACTCAAGTATTAGGTTTTGAAACAAAGCAACATATTCTCCACAGTCCGTAAGTCTCTGTCTTTAATAATCATCTACTGCTGCAGCACTCCCAACACATAAGCACACACATACACACTAAAATCCCCAACATTTAAAAAATGACATTGTGCCAACTTGATTTGCCAGTATTAATGATCCAGCAAAGCTATGCTTACTGTTGTTCAATCTACCACTGCTTAGAACCCACCAATGAAAAAACAGTACTAGGTGCTTTTTTGTTTGTCTGAAAAAACAATACAATTTTATATACTACAGAGCCACATAGTCAGTCCACTACTGACCCATTAACCCTAGGCTGCTGTCTTATTCTTACTCCCTGGAACTGCATTACCTTGGATGACTACTTTTATTTCCTAAGCAAAAGACACAAATTGGAAGATGAGGCAAAAATTCAGACATTCTTTGAAAATCCATACAGTTAAGAGGTATGCGTTCATGTTCAATACAACACTCTCCCTGTCAGGAAAGCCGCAATTTAATGAAAGTGTACTCTTAATGTATGATGTATTTGTGAGCTAACTTGTTTGTGTTCAGTAGGTAGACTGATCATTGTTAGCCTCTTTGTGCATGCATCTCGCTCTGTCATGCACACATATATACTCATACACACACACACTCTTCTTCTACTTTCACGCACGCAATTCTGCTTTCATGCATGCACTCACTCACTCCGTACTTACCTATTAACACAGGTAATTGCTGTCTCTTTCAAAGGCAACAGTGGCAAATCCATACATGAGTCCCTCTTCAGCGAGAACACACACACACACACTCATTGTTTGGTGCAAAATAATGGCGTAAGCACACGGACCCTTTTTTGGCTCAGAAACAAAACTAGAAGGGTGCTTTGGCGCATGCACACACCGACATTAGCATTACAGGTCAAGGGAGCGAAAAACACAAAACAAAAAAAAAGTGTTTTGGGGCATGCGTATATCGATGTTGCAGTTAGAGGGTGAGGGCCGCATGGAAGAGCTCTGAGGGCCGTAGGTTGGACACGTTTAGAATGTTAATAGCCAGTCATTTTTTTCTTAATTTTGTACACACACATTATATATATATCTATATATACACATATATATATATATATATATATATATATATATATATATATATATGTGTGTGTGTGTGTGTGTGTGTAGAACACAATGAGCTCATTCCTGTAAGCTTTTCCAACAACATGTTAGTCTCAGTCACTTTAAGAACCTACAGTTTGTTACTTTCCATTTTTTATGGAGTAATTAACTCTTATTTTATGGCTGCATTGCCATCGAATCTGATTGGCTTTTAAACTGCTAGCACTAGCATTTATTTGCTTGGTTTATGGGGATGAGCATTCATTCTGATGAAGTCCAGTTTGAATAAAAAACATTTAATGGTTTTAATTGTGTTTTAATAAAGGCTTTTTAATGGTTCAGGTTCATTACCTTGCTTCTTGCCTTATTTTTTGGTTTTCAGTTTGGTTTTGGTTGCACTTTGTGGTTATGATGTCGGTAACATTTTTGAAAGGAATTGATTCAAACTAACGATGTGAAACTGTTTTTATAAAGGTATCATCTTGTAAGACTGAAGTCACAAACTACACTTTATTGAAGTTAAAAATGTAGAATGCTAGAAGGCATTTCAATAAACAAATTCCAAATTCCATTCAGTGAATATACAGCAGTTACATGCAAATGTACTGTTATAGAACAGAACAAAGTCTAAAATTATGTTTATTATTTTTAAAGAAATAGTATTCTTTTGTTAGTCAATGAGCATAACTATTCACACTTAGATTTATAAAGGCTTGACATGAAAATCTGTTTACCATTCCATTCCATTTGCGCTGTAAATGCAGTTAAATCCCCATTTATTTTGCCCTTCCTCCTTTCACTTCCACCACCAGTGCAATGCCCTGTTTAATACCCTTGTGCATTGCCTCTCCACTCTCCATGATGGTGGCCCATCCCCATGGGTCCACAACACTCTCTGTGAAGAAACGCTTTCAGGGATTCAGGAAGTGGTTAGTCCCTACAACATTCTGCCTTTGCCCCCTCCTTCCCCTTCTCTTACTCCTGTTCAGAATGACCCATTCAGGTCTTCTTGACCAACAGTATCCCTTTCCTTTTTCCATCTCTAGGGAGATGCGTTTTCTGTCTTCTCATTGCCTTTCTGCTTCATCTCACTCAGCTTTGTAGTGGCTTTCCTTTGGAATCCTCCCAGTGGCTTGGTGGCTTGATGTCCCTTCCTTTCTATTTATGGCCTCCAGAACTGAAAACAGTACTAAAGGACTCGGGTGGCCTGATGATGACACTGTTAAGTGGAAGCATTACCCCTTGTCTGCTGCAGTTTGCCACCCCTCCAGAAAATGGACTTCAGCATATTGTTTGTTCCTGCCACTGCCCCCTCACTCTACTCTTGATTGCCCATTTCAAATGTGTTTATTGTCCCCAGTTTGTTTTCCTCTTCTTTGCCTCCCCAACCGATACTTCACATGAAAGTTGTGAAAAGTCAAGTGTAGTGTTCTCCTTATGCTTGCTCTGAACCTGAAATTGCACTTTGCTGCCAATTTGGTCAGATTTTCTAAATCTTCCCTTAGACTTTGCACCCCCCCCCCCCCCCAATAATTTACTGCTATACCTATTTGTGTTTTGTCACTGAAGAGCTTGATCCCGGGCTGGACCGATGATCCCCCTTGCCAAGCTATAGTATCCTAAAATGCTTCTGTGGAGCTTAGGAGATGTGTAAAAAAACATAAGTTAAAAATTTCACATTAACATAAGAACTGGTATACTGATTTTGCAACTGACTCATTCTCTTAGTAAATTTAATGCAATATCAACACTGTACTTTATGTTTGGTTAAAAAAAAATAATTGCATTCTTGTCAGTATTACTTGCTAACGATAACATAAATGCACTTGTGCTATATCTAGAGTTTTTTTTCTTTCTGGCAATTATACCAGCCATAAATCTGGAATGATAATAAAATTATTATAAAATTGCATGACCTCTTCAGGTGGAATGAACAAGTCACATAGTTGTTCGGATAGCTTTTATAGGGTTCTGTTAGCACAGAAAATTTGAAAAACACTGACTCATTAAAGTCTCCATTCTGATTAATCTGGAATTAATAACCAGATCATCTTAATTAGTCTCAGGCCTTGTTTATCTTTATCCTGAATTGTGCTGTGTTTGGAGAAGCAGTTTCTAGATGAGTCTTTATTTTACTTTTGTGTTCAAAATAAATTTGGCTTGTATTATGAAAACATCTGTATCAGTGCTACAAAGGAAAGTTTACTGTGATGATACATTTTTGCATTCTGAAACAAGCAGTACTTTCCCTCGTTTAGAAGCCATTTCTATAACAAGGCAGAAGCTCACTTAATTTGGCATTGGCTTCCTGATTGGCCGGAACTGCTGATTACACAGAATTAAGGCAAGAAGGCTAATATAGATGCTGGAAACTGTGTTTGTAATGTTATTTTTTTGGATAAATGAGTTCCAATCACAGTGAAAAATTAGAAAGGGGGAGTAGAAGTTTAGTAATATTTTTCAGTCAAGTATACAAGATTAAAAAACCTGTAGGAATGTCACATAATAAATCAAATGGAATATCTGTGACCTGAAAGTCTACAAGGGAATGCAAGGAATGTTGGTAGGCTAATTTATAAAGTTAAATCTTTTTGCTTTCACTAGATAGGCTGTTTGTGACAAGATTATACTCAATGGAGGTATGGAATTTTCAGCCATGGATACTTTTAGTTTGTGGGTTTTTTTTTTTTTTTTCCCCCTGGTATCTTGGTTTCAAGGAAAGTGATAAACTAGAACTTTTCAAAAATGCTATTCTCTAGTCTGCATGGTAATTACAGACTATAGCTAAGGTGTGGAACTGTTTCCCTCATTTGTTTCAATTAGTATAGTGATGCCTTTGAATAAACCAGCATTCACAGACTTCATCTGTATAAAGGTGACTGGTATTAAAGTTTTTGACAATGAAGTGGAGATTTAAGGTTAAACTATGTATGTACATGTTGAGAGTACAGGGAGCATTTGCCTTATTTATCTTCTCAAGGAAATAAAAGGGTTATAATGTAAATATTTAGCACAGATGTTTAAGACTATGTGTTGCTATAGCTAGACATCACAGCAGCACTGGGTTTGAGTTCTTCAGCCTGATACTTCATAAGAACAGGGCCTAGAAATGCTATACTGAAAATTCGGGCTCAAAATGTTAAACATAATGAAGTTATTTTCATCTAAGCCCCTTTAAACAACAAAAACGATATGATGTTATTTTAGTAGCAGGGAGCAGCGAAGAGGGTTATCTTTATGTGCACAAAATCCTTTTGTTTTTTATTTCTTGAGCAAAATTGTTTCACACTGTTTCCATATTTTTACTTTCATGCTGTATATTTTGATGATGCATGTAGGCTGAAAATGAATTAGTTTAGGTGGGCCCTGAGTTCACATCATCTGTGTTGCAGCGATTCTTGGAGGTTCAAACTGTAGCAATTTCTATGGATTTTCAAATCGCAGCACCTTTATGTTGTGATGATGCAGTGGACTCAAACTGTTAGCTTCTGTAGAATCTTGAGATCACGGCATTTGAGGAAAATGCAAGACAGTTTTTTAATAGTAACTATTGTTATTAACTGAAGTGACTTTGAAATGAACATTTAAAAGGTATGTGGTACATGAAAACTTTTTTTCCCAGAAAAAAAAATATTTTACTGTTTCATTATTGCAAATACATTACATTAAATGACTTGGGGGTATATTTGTCCAGATTATTTTTGTACTTAAGTGAATTGTTTCATATATTTTCAGCTGAGCAATTGTGTTAAAATAGTTTGGTTTTGAACAGATAATACTGGACTTGCAAACAAGTGATCATGCCTTCAAGTCCAAAAGACTGTACTACAGGTTTGTGGATGATTTATATGGATGTCTTGTGTAGTAGGTCTGAAACTTGTGTCAACATATGTGGAAAATATCAGTAGACCATTTAAAAAAAAAAAAATAGGTGTGAGCTTTATTCTTGGGTATTTTATTGCATAACTGATTTTGGAGGACTGGGTACCCCAGTATCACTTCAAAGAGTACAGTTTCTGTTTGAGGGTATGGAACAACAGTGGTTGCACTGGAAGTTTTTTGTGTATTTTAGAAACAAGTTGTGGCTTCTGCTTTGCCTGCCTGAGATAATTAACTGCCTGGGTATTTTGGTGCTGTTTGAATTTTCCAGTAGCAATGCAAATGCCTTTGTGGTGAAGTGGGATTGTTGTGCAGTTGGAGGACAAATGGAGCTTACTTTTCAAAAAAATAAGCTTTAAACCCTGTCTGTAGCATATTTTTTTCTTATTTTATTTTGTTTTGTTTACTGTCAAAGTCCAGAAGGGCACAAGGCCCTCTCCCCTTCAACAGATGTCCAGGGAGAAAAGCTACATACACAAAGTTAAAGAATAATACATTTTAATATAAACGCCAAGATAACTGACATAACATAATAAGATTATATACATAATAGTACTACAGAAGGCATTATATTTTTGTACATAGTAGTAAAACACAGTAATATAAGCAGGTTCCTGAATACACTTAATACGTATTAGAACAGCAAACTGTAGAAGTGTTTAACCAGTGCTACAGTTTCAGTACTGAGGTGGTTCGACAGAATTTTAAGTACAGCACTTGTTATAGTGGTAGTGCTAGCTGGTAGGTTTAAAGAGTTTGTAGCAGTGAAATGGGGTAGACATGCACATGTATGTCTAGTGCTAGTAATAGTTTACAGTCTTAGTTTTGCACAGCATGCAATAAGATCATTTTTTTAGAAACTAGGGTATAATATGGCAGCATATGACTGGGGGAAGTGTAAACTGCTGCTCTTTTTCTGGAGTGTAGTAGTGGCATAGTCTAGTGTTAAGGAGGAGGTTTTGTTTAATGAGTTTAATATAGACTGGGATGGAGTTGCAGGCATTTGAGGCATGGCTGGAATACAGAGCATGTCCAGCTATGTTGTTGGACTTTTGATCCATGAAGAAATTCTAATTACTAGAGTGGAGGCTGTTGGTTGGGGTGTACTTTTGTAGCACAACGTCTAGGGCAGAGTACACATCAGGATGATGCATTACACTGTGTTGTCCTTAAAGATGAGACAGAGTGAAGTGGTGGGGTAACGCTAGCCAGCAGAGGTGCTTAAAGGGCTTGTAGCACTAATCAAGGTTGGAGGTGGTGAAAATTGGTTTGGTGTACAAGAGTGTGGGAAGAAGACAGGAGTAGGCAAGGGTTGCCCTGTTACTTTCACTGAGATAGTGTTCTTCCTGTGTGCAAGAGTCTAACTTTTAATGTACTTTTTGATAACTTCTTAAATATGTAAGTGGAATTTCAAGTTATAGGCAATAGTGACATCTAATAGTTTAATGTTGGGGACTGTTGCTGGAGGAGGTGAATTTGAAGTTTGCTTTGCAATCAGTATTGGACACTCTTGTACACAGACAACCCTCTCCTCCTCCCAACAAATTCCAACACATGTGAGTGATGCAACCATATAGCCAAACCTAAGCTCTCTCACCTCAGTACTGGCATAACCAGTCGGGAGGAGAAGAAAACCACACTCACTACAATTCCAGTCTCACATAGACTTACCACGACAACAAACCAAACACATAAACACACAAAAACATACTCAGAGGCTCTAAATAAAAATCTGCCTAAGCAGCAGAGACCTCCAAAGCAGACACCCAAGCAACCGCTACCCCAAAACAAAACACGTGCAACACATAGCTCACAAAGCCAGTGTGCCGAACAGTCACAGCCCTTAAGGCTAAACAACACACCTGATTCACTTGTAATAGGTGACTCTATCATCAGGCACACTGACGCCCCGCTCACCAGGCTGAACAAGGAGAAGGTCACGGTGAGCTGTCTGTCGGGCGCTAGGATCCGCCACATAACACAAGCACTCAGGTCACTCCAAGGCAAGTACAAATAAGACTCGGTCAATGTCCATGCTGGTGTGAATGACCTGAGACATACCTCCCTGGACTACGAGACATAGAGGAGCTCTCTGAGCATGTAGCCCAGGCCGGTATGACCCTGACCTTGAGTAGCATCTTACCCTCACCAAGAATGATGCCACAATATGAAGACAAGATGATTAATTTCAACAATTGGCTTAAGTGTTGGTGTCATTCAAAGGGGATCCAATTCCTGTCAGTCTGGGATGACATGCTCGACAAGCCACGATGCTTCGCTAGGGATGACTTGCACCTGTCACCCCTGGGCTAAGATGGTTAATTTCAACAATTGGCTTAAGTGTTGGTGTCATTCAAAGGGGATCCAATACCTGTCAGTCTGGGATGACATGCTCGACAAGCCATGATGCTTCGCTAGGGATGACTTGCACCTGTCACCCCTGGGCTTTCGGATATTGGCAAAGGCTCTTGCTACCCCCATAGTGCCTTTTTTAGGCAAGGCTCAAAAGACAAACCCACCTCCATAGGTATCACAAGGGATAAGAAACTAAGAGTAATGCTACTCAATGCCAGAAGTCTAAACCTCAAGATGCATGCACTCGAAACTCTCCTTAGCATGGAGAACATCGAAATCTGTGCAGTAACAGAAACCTGGTTCAAGGCTCCCGAGAGCACCCCAGCACTACCAGGTTATACCTCATACCATGCTTTTCGGGCCCAAAACTTGGACAGAACAACAAAAGGAGGGGGAGTATCAATATTCGTCAAAGATACCCACACCTCCAGGTTGGTGGCACAGCACAAAGCATCAGAGACTATCCATGTGCAACTAACCGTGGGTAAAACTGCCTTCCAGTTTATAGCCTGCTACAGACCACCCTCCCAAACACAGGAACCCCACTTGGCCTTCCTGAGAATACTGGAAAATGAAGGTCTCTCCAAACACCATTATATTGGGCGACTTCAACTACCCAAACATAGACTGGGAGCATTACTCTAGCTCCAACACCCTAGCCCAAAGGTTCCTAGAATTTATAAACTCAAATGCTATGGAATAACTTGTTACCACTCCCACAAGAGGGGAAAACATACTGGACCTGATCATCACCAACATGGGGACACTATGCTCCAGACCAGAAGTGTATCCCTCACTGGCAAGATCAGACCATAAACTTATCTCACTGGATATTCACATCCCGACCCCACCCCCTGCCTAGAAAACCACAGTGAAAAACTTCTCTAAAGCAAATTTCACATGCCTCAAAACCGAGGCGAAATCCTTCAAAGCCCCCGGGCCTGTGAAAAATACGGCCCAGACCACAGAATCCTTTATAAACACATTCTATGAACACCTTCAGGAATGCATTTATCATGCAATCCCAAATAAAACCAAGACCCAATCCTCCAAAGGCAGACGTCCTGTCTGGTGGACCCCAGCCATAAACAAACTATACAATAGAAGGAGGAAGCTACTACATGATAGAGCAAAACCCCAAAAAGGGAAGGCATCTCTGATCAGTATTAGCAAAAAACTACGGGCACTCATAAAATCGTCTAAGGCCAGCTTCGAGAGAAAAATTACACAGGACACCAAGGATAATCACAAGGCTTTCTTTAGTTATGTTAGGAACCTGGGTGGAATTCCCAGATATGCTCAGAATTAGTCCAAAATGACAAAAAATACACCGAGCCCACAGACATTGCCAACATCCTAGCTGACAGGTTCAGTGCAAACTTCTCCCCCCTCTCCCCACGAAAAGGGCAAATATTTATCCAAACAGAGTGCTGCCCCCCTGACATCTCAGATGCTCAGGTAAGAGCCACCCTCTCCAAAGCAAAAAACACAGCATCAATGGGACCAGATGGTGTCCCGGGCTGCGTCCTACATGAACTCCAAGAAGAGCTAAACCCAAACATAAAACTACTGTTCAATCTTAGCCTTACTACAGGATATGTACCCAAAGAGTGGCGTACAGCAACAGTGGTCCCTCTCCACAAAGGTGGTGCCTCAACGGCATCGCCCCATAAGCCTGACTAGCTTGGTCTGCAAAGCTATGTAAAGGATCATCATGGACCTCATAAATAAAGATATTGGGGACCTACAGACACTGGATCCTGCCCAGTTTGGCTTTAAGGGCAGATCCTGCCTCTTAAACCTGATCAATTTCTTTGAAACAGTCACCAAGGCCATTGACGAGGGGAAGGTGGTCCACACAGCCTACCTGGACCTCGCAAAAGCCTTCGATACAATACCCCACTCGGGCATTATAGATAAGCTCACCAGCTTAAATATAAACCCCTATGTCACTAGATGGGTTGCAAACTGGCTCAAGGACAGAACTCACATGGTTAGAATTGCTGGAGCCATGTCAGACTCCAAACCAGTTACAAGTGGCGTCCCACAAGGCTCAGTCCTGGGACCTCCCTTGTTCGGTATATATTTCTTGGCGGTACAGGCCAACACGGAAGGGCTGTGGCTGACCAGGTTCGCAGATGACTGCAAACTGGGTGCCATAATCAACTCTCCTGCCAACAAAAGCATCCTCCAAAAGGGCCTCATAGAAACAGACAACTGGTGCCAGAGCCATGGCCTCAAGCTAAACGCCAAAAAGTGTATAGTCATCCCCTTTGGCAAAAACAAAGTGCCCACAAATTACCACATAGGTGGTAATCCATTAAGTACAGAAGAAATCATTAGGGACCTGGGGACCCAGGTTGATAGCAATCTCTCTCATTTGACAACCACGTGGCCAAAGTGGTTAGAAAAACATTTTATATAGCCCATCTAATCATGAAGGGATTCACATCTAGATCAGGGGAGGTCATCGTACCTCTTTAATCATCCCTCATCAGGCCCATAATTGAGTACAATGCCCCTTTTGGGATGTACCTTACCAGACACCTGCAGCAACTGGAAAGACCCCAAAAGTACCTCACCAAGAGGATCAAAGGGATCAAACAGATGCCATATGCTGTCCGGTTAAAGAAACTCCAGCTCTACTCAGTGGCATACCGCCTGTTCAGAGGCGATCTGTGCCTGACATATAAAGCCATGTCCAACCTGGAATTAATGGACATGCTGCACCTCAGAAAATCCAAATCCCATCGAGCTACGCGCTCGAGAGAGACATGCTGGAGGGACAGATTCATAACCCAGAGGCTCCCTTCACTCTGGAATAAAATCCCAGTCCAGGTTAGGCAGAGTCCCACATTGACACTCTTCAAGAGGAATCTTGATGAGTGGATGGGAGATCGTAGGTTTACCCCGGCTATCACTTCTGTGTCACTGTTAGACAGAGGCACAGTATACTAACCTCAAAAAAGGCATAGCAAAATTAATTTAAAATGGGTGGCGAAAGCCAAACACACTCTGGCTAGGCTTATAAATGCCCTAGGGCAGATAGCCTAGTATGAACCTATGAGTGAAAAGGAGTAATCTTGTCTTTGGTTTTAGGATGAGGTTGGATACGGCCAGTCATATTTTGTTGGAGGTGAATTGAGTCCTAAGTGAGTTACTGAACCTGAGTACGATTCTGGATTAGAGTCCTCTGTATATTGAATGACTTTGGATTAGCTTGGCATGTGTAGTGGTTTTGTGCAAATTGTTAATAAACATGTTAAATAAGAGAGTACCTGGCTATCGATCCTTTGGATACACAGAGACTGGTAAAAGAACATGGAGTAGCTTCATTGCCATTTAACAGCTAGTGCTTTGTCTGACTGGTAACTTTGGAACGGAGAGAGGAGGGGGTAGACCTAAGGATCCTAGCTGTAACATTCACTTGTATACATATATAAAATGTATATACTGCACCCACTTGCACTTATTGTCTTAGCTTCTTTGTATATGGCTGTATAACCTCAGCTTTATTTCAGTCTCTATACAGTTATTTGGCTACATCTGTAATAGTACTGTTTGATATTTTACCAGTCTTATAGTAATTAGGAGCACTTTCCCTGGGATTTGAGCAGTTGGTAAAGTGATGATGTGAAGAACCATGATGTGGTTTTAAGGTAAATGAGCATTAGCACTATGACACTCTTATTAAAAATTCCCACTTGTATAGATCAACAGAGGAGTTAGCACAGCTGTAATTTTGGAATTCATGAACAGCAGTGGGTACATGTAACAAGGCACATCTACACATGTAATGTCACAGGGCTATGGGAATTGCTGAGTGCCATAATGGATGGCTCCTAGCAAATCCCTGTTAATTTTATTTATATAATTGTGGAGGAAATGGTAGCACAGGAGATAAGAAATGAATGAGCAGCAGTCGGTGAAACTTCTGAAGTGCGTACCCTTTGTCCCCCTCCTTACTACTGCTCTTTCCTTCCTTGTGGCTTTTTTTGTTGTTGTTGTTCTTAAGACTGGTAGATGGGAAAGAATGTGAGAGGAAGTTGAGAATAAGAAAGAGTGTATAGGAATAAAGGCAGAATTACATAAACGCAACACAGACAAAGAACAGCATGGGTGAAGTTGACACAACTTTGGGAATAGTAGCTAGAAACATAATGACAGAGGAAGGACAATTGCTGTTGGACAGGATTGGGCTACAAGCATGCAGGGGAAGTGACAGATAAGGAAGACTATAACATGATCAGGGATTGGGTGGGATGTTGTCTATCTTTCACACTGCCTCAGGGTAGGACCCAGACAGAGGTCCATCCCCTAAATGACTGCTTTCTTCACAGGCCTCATCTCATTTGGCACACTGGGCAGTGCCGAACAGCAGTGAAACTCTTCTAGTCATATAAATATATTTCCCAGATGGCCACTACAAGTGTCAAGCTGCTCATCTACCAGTTCCATCATCAGCTCCTCCAGCTCCTGCAGTGTAACGTATTGTGACTTGTCACAGGTGTCACCAGAGGGTACTACAATGTCCCCTCCACTAGTCTGCTATAGGCCACCAAGGGACCCTTCCTGATTCCCTTCACTTGATGACCTACATGATACCATATTAATGTGGGATTGGAGGTAGATGGTGACCCAGCAGGAGACAGCAAGGTAGGATGATAGAATGTAGACTGATGCTACATCACAGATACTGTTTTATGGTAGTTAGCCAACACTGTAACAGAAATGTTAAAAAAAAAAAAAAAAAAAAAAAAGGAGGGATTGTCAGAGACAGAAAAAAAAACATTGGCATTGTGTCTGTGTCTATCTATAAGGCATACAGGAAGCTTCAGAAGAGCTAAGTATGCAGTTATACTAGGTGGCATAATTACGGCAAGACATAAAGAAGGATATGCTCCTGCAGTAGGACATGGGAGCAAAGGTTCAGGCTTACATATTCTCAATGCTGCCAGGGAGCATTTCTGAGAGTTACAAAGGTAGTGTGTTGTGGGAAGCAGAGGTTGTGAAAGGTGTGCAGCTATTCATGTATGGATATAACATGAGGGAGATAGACAAGGAATGGCTTAGCAAGCATGGACACTAGTGCAGAATATGCAAATAAGCATGCTCACCATGCCAGTGTGATGCACTAAATGTACACACTACAGAGGCTGTATTATGGGAATGGCCACATATGTTGGGCATGTATCATTATGTAAGGTAAACTTTACAAGACAGAGTGGTTGTAAAGGCAGAATGCCATGTATACATAGCACTGATGTGAGTATTTATGGGAGAAGTGTACACCAACCGTGGGTAAGTGAGAAGGATGCTTGTTGTAGGACCACCAACCCTTTGGCTATACACAGTATGTTACTGAGCCAACAGCCTTGGATGGTGTGCACTGTGCTGTACAAGGCATGATCTAAGGGCATTCCATGACAGTTTTCTGTTCACAAACATGAGCTGGAAAATATCATTAGTATGGGTCAGTTCCCTTGATGCTAGCAAGGACAGATAAGGTTGTCTAGAGGTCTGTATTATTACTACTCATATGTATTACAGATAACAGGCCATATGTATACCATAAGGGGTAGTACATTTCTATGCTGTCTCTATCTGGATGTAGTATGACGGTTATCTTTCTTAGTAGCGTCTGGGGAGATGCTCCATATGCTGTGAAATAGAAGATCTGCTCAGGGGCTGAACAACAGTATAGAAAATGAAAAGACACATGAAAATATGTACATTAAGGGCCTTCGTAGTTATGTAGTACATTACACTAAAACAGAGGCGGAACATTCTCCGTGACCTCTTCTTACCATTGGCACAGAAGGCCTGCATTGCACCCCTTGAAGTCACTGCAGTGCTGCTTGCACTGCTCCCTACAGTGGTTGATGTCATTTGCAGCATTCACTACTCTGGTACAGCTGACAAGTCACAATATGTTACACTGCAGGAGCTGGTGGAACTGATGATGGAACTGGTAGACGAGCAGCTTGACACTTGTAGTGGCCATCTGGGAAATATATTTACATGACTAGAAGAGTTTCACTGCTGTTCGGCACTGATGTTCATCTTGTAGTGGGAAACCTCATACATGTCAAACTTTGGAGGACATCAGACATGAGGTACTTGAAAAGGCAATGCTACCTGCAAATGCTGGGGAACTGCTTTTATACATTGGCTGGCTTTCTATGATGATTGTTACATGGGGGTGGAGGTTGGATTGACAACTTTCTGGCTGGCAATGATGTACAATCCTAGAAGTTGTTAACATGATGTGAAGTGTGCTGCTACTGTACTACTTTTTGACACAACAGAGATGTCCTGTTTTTGTAGGAAGTGGGGCACATAGGCCCTGTGCTTATGCCTGGAACTGTGACGGTCACAAATTTGACATTCCTTTGTAGATGTGTGCGACTGCCATCATTATCCTCTGCATCATGCAGGGTACGAGGAGGTTGGTTGGATTATGAACACCAAAGGAGAGTTCAGTCTTGCTTGGCAGTTACTAATGTGATGAAAAGATTTTTTTTCTGGGGGGTCTTTTTAACCTTTATAAACTAGGTGTGATTAGAAGATCCAACATTTTATGGTTATTTTCAATGTGTCCGATTTGATTGCTTGGTCACACACACACACACACACACTCATCCACTCATCTCTTATAGTACTCAGTGTTGGTGGTAGAGGAGAGCTTTAGGAAAAGGGTTAAATGCCATGTTTTAGTGTACAGGCCTCCTGTTGCTCATTATAGGGTTGAGATGAACACTTTTTCATTCACTGTTTCTCTGGTTGTTTTGGAGGGGCTGATTGAAAAGCCTATATTTATGGACTGTTTTGTAATATAGCCACAACATTCTTCCTTATGTAGGGAGAGGGACCTTCCCAACGTGTGTGTGTGCAGTTAGAACTATGTGAGTCTTAGAGGGTGTTAATGGCATGTTATTAGTTGGCATGTATTAGACAGCAGTCTGCAGTTGTCTAGCGCACACACACGCAGGACAGTGGTCTTACATTAGTGGCTTAAGGTCAAGGAGCATGCACACCTGTCTTGTCATTAACAGTGTATGGCATGAGGAGTTTGTGTGACATAAGATGGCATTCAAGTCCATTGATGGGCCCTATAGCATCGCAACACTTAAAAGGACAGACAAGAGTATAGGGGAACATGTTTTACCCAGTCATAGATGTAATAACATGCTTCAGATATCCCTGTGTTTTGTCACCTGAAGACTGCTGCTTAGTGGGTGTCAAATAAATAACCATGGTATCACACTGACTGCTGTTAAATAACATGGACTGTACTACATCTCACCTGTGAAGGGCCACATCCCTGTAGAGATGTAGGTTAACAGTGGACTCTGTGGGCTCTTCAGAAGTGGGAGAGAGGTATAACATGCAAACAGCTTGTATATGTGTGGCCTTACAGTTGCAGGTAAACCTGCCTGAGAAGGACAGGAAGAGGAAGGAGAAGTTCTGATAGAATGAGAATGACATCTTATTGAAGGCCAGCCATGAACATGATGGATGCATGCTCCTTACTCCTAAGAAAGACCAAGGCTTTCAAAAGTATGCCTGGCTGGAGCTTGTTGAACAAGTGAATAAAGTCAGTGGCCAGAATTGCACACATGACTACTAACATTATTGATCATGCACTCAAAAAGGCAATCTGCCCAGCAGAGGAATGGAGGGTAAGATGGTACTCCACTGATGGAGTCATCATTAGCTGACATGGAGGAGTCCATGACACCTCTGTCTAGGGGGTTGAAGGCATGTCAGGTGTTTCATTCCTGGTGGAGTACTCGGCTTTGGTTCAAAACTTCACTTAGCACAAGAAGTGTCACTACAGTGGGGCAAAGGGCAGCTTCCTCTGGCATGAAGGTTTAAGGGGATGCAATCAGGTCTTCAATGCATTACTATAGGCTCATAGGAGATTGCTAGGCTATCGACCCAGAATTCATTTTAAGCCTAGCCTCTTCATCCCTGTGTAATATCCTAGAAATGTTAGTCATTACTCACAACTGCATTTAGTGATGACTGCCCATGTCCAGGAGGGTTGTGGGTGCTATCCCTGGTAAGAATTTACAGTGCCCCATCCACTCGTCCTCTTAAACCGTGTCATAGATGTGCTGTTTCACATGAATTGGTAGCCTTTTCCAAAGATGCAGTAGTTGCTGGGAGATAAATCTGTCTCTCCAGCATACCTCTCAACTGTCTAAATTTTGGCAGAATGTCCCGATTTTTGCCTCGTATTTTTGGTCTGTTCATAAAATTTGTGATTTTTCTGAATTTTTGCAGCAAATCAATGAGGATTGAATATACTAAATGACCAGCATTTGAGTTTCAGACTTCATAGCCTTCAGAAAAATATGTGGTAAGACCTTTTCTTCTTGCAACTTTCTAAGTTAATAAGTGCAATATTTAAACTTTGCCCCTATTTTGGGGGCTTTGTACCCCCCTATTATTTTTAGCTTTGTCCATATTTTTTGTGCTAAGAGGTTGAGAGCTATGTCCTCCAGCATGCCATTTATGTCCCTGGAATGGGTAGCCATTTGATTTACGAATATGCAGCAAGTTCTTTAGGTTTGGCTTTTGGATTGCTCTGTAGGCCAGACATAAGTTTCCTCTAAGAAGTCTATACAATACAGAGTATAGCAGTTGATCTGTGTAAGGTAAATGCTGGAGCCCCTCTATCTTCTTTGTTAGAAACCTCTGTGGTCTCTCCAGTTGCTGCATGTGCTTTGTATGGTGCATGCCAAATGGGGCATTGTACTTGATTATGGGCTAGATTAGTGCCGAGTATTGAGGGGTTATAACCTCTTTTGCTCTAATGGAGATTCCTTTACTAATCACGTGCTATGCAGAAAGCCTTACTTGCTACAGTAGGCACATGGTGGTCGAAGTTAAGGTTACAGTCCAACTTGTGATCCCAGGTCCCTTATCACTTCGTGGGTACAGTGTGAAGGGACATTGTGCTGAAGGGAATGACTATGCATTTCTTTGCATTCAGTTTGAGATCATGACTAATGCACCAGTTGTTGGTCTACATGACACCCTCCTGGTGTATACTGACATCATTTGGGGATTCAATGATTTGCACCTAGTTTGCAGTCATCTGCAAATTGGGTCAGCCACAACCCCTTATTTTCACCTGAACTTCTGAGAAGTATATGGCAAACAGTTGGAGGCCCAGCACTGACCCCTGTGACACTGTGGTGACAGGTCTGCTGGTTGACCCACTTTGATAGTGTGTGTCTGGTCTGTGAACCAGTTGGCAACCCATCTTACGAAGGGATTTACATTCAGTTTGCTGAGCTTAACACCAATTCCCGAATGTTAGATTGTATTGAAAGCCTTTGCCATGTCTAGGTATGCTATGTGCACAAATTTGCCTTCATCACTGGCCCTTGTCATATTTTCAAAGAAGTCCACCAGATTTAACAGGCAGGATCTGCCACTGATGAAGTTGAATTGGGTAACATCCAGAGTATGGAGGTCACCTATGCCTTTATTATCAGGTCCATAATGGTGCATTCCATGGCCTTACAGATGAGGCTGGCCAGGCTTATCGGTCTTTAATTCTCCTGGTCTGTTGCTAGGCCTCCTTTGTGGAGGGGAATAACTGTTGCTGTTCTCCATTCTGCAGGAACAAAGCCTGTGGTTGGGCTATGATCGAAAAGGGTACCTATCTGCTAGCAGGTTTGCTATCTTCGTGGGGTCAGTATGTGTGATACTGCTGGTCACTAGTTTTGCATATGCTTGGGTCCTACCTTTTTAGGCTATGTACATAGCTGTAAAAGGCCTTATGGTTATCCTTGGCTGTACTTGCTAAGTTTCTCTCAAAGGAGCCATTAGAGGATTTGACAAGTTGTCTAATTTGCCGGTTGAGACTGAGGAGGTGCTTTTCAATTGTTGGGGTTTTGCCTTTGTTTTTTTGGACAGCAAATTTTTGCATTTATTATGAAGTTTGTTTGATGCTGGATGTCCACCGTGGCAGCTTGGTTTTACTTGGGGCTCTAGCTTTGATTTTTTTTTCTGGTACAGCCAAGTTTATACACTTTTATGTAAGTGATTGTACAGGGCTTTAGTGTAAGCTTCAGCGTAGTTACCACTTCAGCTTGAGGTGTGAGGCTTGGTATGCATTTATACCTTTGCTTAGGAGGGAATAGCTTGCCTTAGTGAAGTTTTTTTAGTCTAATTTCACCTTTTGTGAGTTCTGGTGTTAGTGCCAGCTCGAAGGTGACTGTTTTGTGGTCACATTTAACTAATGAGGGTCTGGCAGTTGCAACAGTGCATCTGTTTGACATATTGATGAGGACCAGATCGAGAGTGTTTATTCCTCTTGTTGGGGTATGAACAATTTGTTCCAGGGCATTTGAATTAACAAAACCAAGGAACTTCTGTGCTAGTGAGTTGGGGCTAGCATAGGTTTCCCAGTTGATGGGATAAATGAAATCCCCCATAACCAAAGTGTCTGGTAAAATTTGGATCGTCTCCAGTTTGGTCAAGTAGGCTTCATGGGTATTGTGACCCATGGAGGGGTATCTATAACAGACTATGACTTGAATGGGGGGGGGTCTTACCCACTATAACCCAGACTTGGAGTAACTCAATGGAGCTGCCCAGTGCAACTAGATGGGAGGTGAATTTTTCTCTAATATAGGTAGAAACACTGCCTACTTTGGTTTTCATACATTTATTTTGCAGTCTAAAGGTGTGGAAGGCATTATAGCCTTGCAACGTCAGAGTACTCTGATGCCTTGAAGCAGGTTTCTGTGACTGCACAGACCTCTACATCTTCTAGTGATAGGAGTGCTTCCAGGAAGTGCAGTTTTTGGTTCAACTCCTAACATTTAGCAGCATGACCCTTATTTTGCTCTGATTAGTTAATTTCACTTTGGTAATGTAGTTTTCGAGATCTTGCCTAACAAATGCACTATGGGGGAGGCAAGATCCTTTGCTAGTATCCAAAAGCCTAGAGGTGCCAGGCAGTGAGGTTTGTTGACCATGTACCCAGGCTGACAGGAGCTGGATCCCATTTGAATGACCCCCAAAACTAAGCCAATTATTAAAAACAATCTTTTTTTTTTTTTTTAAATATACTGTGGCATCATTCCAGGTGAGGGTAGTATGCTGCTCAAGCTTATGGATATACCTGCCTGGGACACCTACTCAGCTCAATCATGTCTCTCTTCATCCAGTGAGGTATGTCTCAGGCCGTTCACATCAACATGAGCTATGACAGTCATAATGATACTTGTTGCTGAGAGACCGGAGTGTATGCATAATCTGACGAATCCTGGCACTGGACAGGCAGCTGACTCTTGACTTTCTCCTTGTCCAACCCGACGAGTGGGACATCATGCGTCTCTAGAGTCACCAATGGCAAGAAAATTTGTTTTTTCAGTGATGCACCTTATGGGCTTGGTGGATGAGATACTGGTGTTGCTATGTGTCATGGCTGCTGTGGGGATTGTTTTAGTTATAGCACTTGTGTTTTGGAGGTCTCTGTTTCAATAGTTTTTTTGAGAGAACCTGAACGTATGTAGATTTTTGTTTGGTCCATGCTATGTGTATGACTAGTGGTATTATGTGCACGTGTAGTGGTGAGTGAGTTGACTACCTCTTCACTGTCGATGTTTTGAGTGCGAGAGAGCATGGATTCGAGATTCATGGTGTAGACGTCTCTCGCACTCTGTACTAGAGTGGGTTATCCGTATTCGTTAATGCTAGTATTGCATTTGTGTCTTGAACTGAAACAGTGTGGCATAAACTGCAATGTACGCTTACTACATAGAGGAGCCCCTTTTGTGATACAAAATGTAGTTACAAATATAGCAACTAGTTTGCTGTAGTTTAAGAAGTTTTTCCTCCTCAACATAGATTTGAAGAGCTTTACATTAGGAGTGCCAGATCAGGGAACAGACATACCTCTCAACCTCTTCCAGGAAGAAATCTGGACAAATCCATAAACAATAGGGGGACAAATTTTAAATATAGCTCTTACAAACTTAAAGCTAAGCAGGTTTTGCATTAGCATGAATTTTCTGAGGGGTATAAAGTCTGAAACTGAAATGTCTGTCATTATTTTTGGACCCCAGTCTTCAAAGATTTGCCAGAAAACCACAATTTATGAAAAATGGACCAAAAGTATCAGGCAAAAATCTGGACATTCTGTGAGAATTTGTATAGTTGAGAGGTATGACAGAGCTTTTTTTATTTTTCTTCCTCAAAGTATGGATTGAAAAGAATGGTCCTGGCTGGCTTGCTCCATATATTAGGAGGGCTAAACTGGGGAATGGAACTTATTTTTTCTCTTGATACTTAACTTATAGTTGGTGGGATGGCAATGGGTGCAGAATAGTAAGCTACACCTCTGCTGACCACATTAGCGGTTAGGGAATACCCATGTGGAGGAGCATTATCAACTAACCTGTATTACATGCAGTGCAACCACCTGATTTCAGACCTATACCACTAATGGTCATTTTTGTTGTTATAGGCACATTTGCAGCTCAGCATTAACCTCAGCTTGCACAAGGCATGTAGTCTTTAGATTTTGCATGCCCCTCTGTTTTACTGCTGTACTATTACTGGGATGTAGGTGTTTGAGAAGAGTACTTTAATACACTCTTTCTGTTTTCTCGGGTGCTTCATTGTCAGGGTGGTCCTTTGTGGATACTGGTATGCCTGGTGTCAGGGGAACTGCTGCCACAGGCCATCCCAGTCTGGGGGTCATAGTGGCAGTGTTGGGAACAAGTAATGTAAAAGGCATATAACGTTTGCCTTCTTCATACAATGCTCCTGTGTGACCTGCTTCCCCTTCTCAGGATGTCACAAAAGGACAATAGTTGACTAAAACATCAGCACAGGATGCAACCTGTGCCTGCCTCAACCTTCATGGTCATGTTGTAGCTTAGTAGGCACGTCCTCTGCTGCTGACTCCAGGACTCCCTCTATCTAAATGTCAGTGCTCTTTGAACATAGCATTGAGAAAATAGCATCATAATCTCTTCTCCTTGACCATCTTGACAGTAGTTCAGTCACGTGCAGGAAAGCAGAAGATGATTTGGTAGAGACAAGAGGAAGGTAATAGAAGTAATATCCAGCAAAGAGATGGATGGATTGCATGTGAGAAGACAGAAGAAAGTCGGGCATGACTGTCAAAGAAGGTAACAGAGTGGCACTGGTTTGAAAGATGAGGTCAGTTGACATGACAGCTTGACTCCATATACAAAAATGGAGAGGTGTGTGTGTGTGTGTGTGTGTGTGTGTGTGTGTGTCTTCTGGTTCAATTACTCAAACAACATGAACTCGAATACTGCTTCATCAGACATAGATTATCAAAATTATGCTTTCTTGAATTTCAGAAACTGCCCATGGATTAGCTGAAGTGCAATCTTCCTTTGAATAGTAGGACCCCCTTTGACTGATGTGGAGTACTATGTCTATTAGGACAGAAGAAAAAAATTGATCATGAAGGTGCTGAGAGATGTATAGTCATGCTGGTGTGTGGAAATGGCTGTCTGCAGTCCTACCACAGACCAAATATACCCACTTCTTATCTGGTCAGTTTTAAAAGCTGTTCAATGGACCTTTAAAAGGGAGCAGTCTGTTACTTAGCTGTTTCATTGAGCAGGAAAACTCATCAAAATTCCTCCTTTTTACAAAATATTATTATCCTAAACTCCATATATTTATGGAAGGGATTGTGGGAGTAGAGGGTGCAGCTCTTCACCAAAATTCACTGGCTTGTATTACTTTGTAGGGAGCAGATGAGATGAATTGTCCTAAAAGAAGCTGTTTATAATATGAAACGTATGTTCATGTTTATAATATGAAACATATGTTGTTCATATAGCATTTATTTAATGTGGGAAATTAATTGGGTAGTATACTTTTTAAATCTATTTCTGTTTTTAATCCGCTCAAAACTGTTCAGTGCTTTGAATCTTTGTAATACCTGAATTTGTGCAATTCTGACTAAATGTTTTGCATGCACACAAAACTCTCTGCTGTGAGAGTCACTATGCTGAAATACTGGTTTGTGTTTAGTCATTTTTCCCCATATAGTAGGAGGACTTATATTTAAGTAGGGGGGTGTGGGGGAGTGCAGGAACTGTAGCACCCTGCTACAGATGTCTAGTTTTGTTTTTCTTTTTTTATTCAGTGTTCAAATTTTTACAAGTTCGATCATATGGTCTCGGCCGTATGAGGTACAAATTTGTAAAAGTTTGGCTCACCGACTCCCTCGCTCGCCGACTCCCTCGCTCCACCTGTCCCACTTATGCCATAGGCAACAATGATTGAATGACCTAAAATGGTGCATTCAGTCCCATGGCTAATAATGTAGTGCATTACTGGCTGAAGTTGTTGCTAGCTATATTTATGCAGCTTGGTACAGTTTCAGCATGAAAGTTTTTATTTTTTCATCCTCTAGTTTACAAACTTAGGGTTGAGGGGTCACCAATTGGGGGAACTGCCTGAGCTAATAAATCTGATAGCTATAGCTCTGACAATAACCCTTTTATATATTTTTCACCATGCGTGCCATGTGCATCTGTTTCTTAATGTTTTCCCCCATTCCACCTGCTCAGTGTTTGCTTTCTATTAAACTGTACAAAGATGTTACAAAAATGCTTCCATTAAGCTGATGATTTCTTTTATGAAATTCTATGAAATCTAAATTGTCCTGCTGTTTTAGGTTTATCCACAAAATCTCTAAAATCCTAGTAAATTATTTGATTTAGGATTCTCGGGTGCTAATAAAGTATACAATCAGTAAGTGTTTTAGTACACATTACTTTATGTAGGCTAGAGACTTTTTTTCTTTGCATCTTGTAGAGATGATCTCATTTTATTACGAGTTTACCAGTCTCTGACCGTATTACTGAAGGCACTGACAAGCACACTATCTTCTGTAATCATGATCACTATTTTGTTGTAAACCTTTTCATTTCTGGTGTTCCTGTATCAAACATGTGAGTAAATTGCACAATAAATATATTCTAGCTCATATTCTAGCTCTTTGGGAAAAAAATACCTGGTATTACTTTGATAATTAGATTATGCGATGTATAACTTTTGTCTTCTAGCACAGTTATCAAAACAGCATACTAGAAAAATGTGTTACCACTTTATATTCCATTATGTCATTACAGCCAAGTGACGCCTCCAGGTGCATCTGCAGTTAACTCACACTGACGACTCTAGGCATCAAATATTGTTTTTTCCATATTTGCATCATCTTCTTTTGGCTTTTCCCGGTTAGGGGTCGCCACAGCGGATCACCTGTCTGCTCATGATTGGCAGTAGAGGTTTTATGGTGTCAAGTTGCCAGCCTGGCGTCCAACCTTCCATGGATGGCACACACTCATACCTAGGGCCAATTTAGAGTGTCCAATCCACCTGCAGCATGTCTTTGGGATGTAGGAGGAAACCGGAGCACCCAGAGGAAACCCACATGACCACAGGGAGGACATGCAGACTCCGCACAGAAGGCACCCCAGCCGAGGATCAAACCGGAGAACTTCTTGCTGTGAGGTGACACCCACTGCACCACCATGGCTGCCCGTTTTTCCATATTTGCATCAATAATTCCAAAACCATGATATGTACAAGGTTTAAAAGATTTCTTCTTAAACCTTACACAATGGCAAATTCAACGGCATTGATATTTGACCTCTGCCTTGTGCAAGTAATGCAATATTAACTGTTGTTTTTATGATATTAGTTTATATAGATACAATTTTCACATTTTTCTAAATATCTCAAAAACCAGGTGACACAGACATAACTACTTAGCCTCATATGAAAGCTCTCCGCTAGATGAATAAATTGTTGCTGACAGTATGTGTGTAAATTGAGTGGTTACTGAGATTTTACGTTTTTTATAAAATATTACAAACATAACTGTTATGTTTACTGGGGCTTCTACAATTCAGTCTAAGACCAAGAGCCTAAAGAATATTACCACTATGAAAATAGCTTGTGCTGAATAGCTTGCATTTATACTTCTTTCATAACCCCTATGATTCCTGAGATATGAACATTTGTTTAAAATGTGAGGACATAATTTGATTCTGTCAAAAGGCTTAGGCTCCACCCATTGGAAGTTGCACAATGGAGCTCAGGAAGTTTGTACTGTAATTACTGTGGACACTGGACAGATCATACTATATACGTTTTTAGGCATCATAACCTTCATTTCTTAAAACTTTACCAAATAACACCTCTTTGTGGGCTAATTGCATGTAAGGGGATTTAAGAGTAGTGAGCAGAGCTTTCCCCCAAAAAACTCTGGCTTGCAGGGAGCAGTTTTAATGATCTGTACTAAATTGTTCTTAATGTAATGGTCTGTATCTGATCTTGTATTTTAGGTATAGAGTCTGATGCAAAATTTTTAGGTCTTAAACTGTCTAACACTTCCAGCTGGTTATGAATTATTACTTTGCCTTTTCTTTCTATTGATGTAATAAAACTTAGTAGCTTGCTTAATTTCTCTTCACGTTCTATTTGTTTTTGGGGGTTTCGTCATGGGTACCCAGTATTTACCCTCCTCCTTAGCTAGGCTAACTTTTTAGATACTTTAATTATTTCAAATTACCTTTCGGTTATATGTATCTGAAAAAAGTTATTCTGCTCTTGGCCCAAAACAACTAAAGATTCCCAAATTACCTTTCGGTTATATGTATCTGAAAAAAGTTATTCTGCTCTTGGCCCAAAACAACTAAAGATTCCCAAATTCCAGTTTCAATTCTATCAGATAAATTCCATTTTTTTTCTTGCACTAGTTTTGGTATTATCATTGATGTCTGATATCCTTGGATCTCTGACTTCACTCATTCCAAAAGCATAGCTACACAGGAGAGATCCCCTGGGGTTTCACATAATACATTTGTTTACCTATTGCATTGTGGTAAATCTGGCCTCTCAGTAGCAAGGGGTCCAAATGAAATGGGTCACTTGTATCTAAGGAAAAGTGCTGCAATTAGATATACCCTAATATATGTTTCTATAGCTTGCTCAGCTACACTTATTTCATTGTGTTATGCAATGCAATTTAGAAGGCAGGCTAGAGAGATTCATTTCTCAAACTGAAGTAAGGCATACAAAGCCACTGCACTTTTTAGAGAAGGTGTAGTCGTTTCAAATGTTATATGCTGTCCTAGCCTGTTTGACTAGCTCCTTTCGGTTATTTCTTTCTCTGACTAAGAATTAATTTTGGAAGAGGTTTGACTAAAAGGGATATAGAAGTATTATGAAGTCTGTGCAGGCCATGTTTCATTGTTTCTGTTTCTTTCACCCTTGTACTGAGAGATATGCTAAGGTGTTTCTCACACTTATCAGATTAAACAGCCTTTGTTCAAGCCCATTGCTAACAAAACATAGATATCTTTGTTATTAAAGCTGGCTGAGCTGTGGAATTTTGTTTCAGTGTTATCATTTCTTAGTATTTATAATTCTTTGGCAAGCAGCCAGTGTTATAAAAGTAAGGGAATTTGAATAAAACATAAAAAGGCTGATACTGACTTTTTTCGCAGCTAACTCTGATAGGATAACATCTTCACTGGGTTAGCATATAACACTAGACGGATGCAGAGCACAAAATGACTAGCTGAAGTGTTTTCTTCCATGAGGACATTCTTATATTTTTTGATTGACAGGTAACATTGACAACTTTCTCTCCAAAATAAAGAAAATCATAAAAAATATTACCACTTAATGGAAGTGAACTACGCTAGATACCTCTGTTCGTAGGTTAAACCTTTTTAAGTATTAACTGACTTAAGATATGTGCATCAAATTAGGAAATGATGTGGAAATGAAAGGAAATTCCCGTAATAACAAACTAGGTATAATTATTTACACAGCACAGTTGAAGTTGGTCTCGCCATCAGAAGCTCATTCCTAGGAAACGGATCTGTTCTCTCTACCGGGATCAGGAGGAGGATGGGGGCTAGTGTTGGGGCACCTCATGTAGAAGCTCTTACGCCACCTGAAATAGCTCCCCTACTGCTCTCGCCAGTGTTGAATGCACTTGTTTGCACTTGTACTTGCCTTGTATGTCTGTTTGATTGACAGAACTTAATTCTCAGGCTGGGCACTGAATGCTGGTGTTCATTCCCTAGAACTGCCTTTTTTTTTTTTTCCCCAAGGATGCTTGAGGTTTCTCAGTTTGGTATACCCTTGACTCATCAAAACAGGATTGAAACTTCTCCTTACTCTCCATTTTTCAGGCAAATAGTACAAGGAGTGCACACTTGTCCATAAATATAGACTGAATGATCCTGCAGAAATCTCAGAGATGACACCATAAGATTGATTACAGTATAGTTTTTTCTAATTTAGCAGCTTGGTTTTGATTTTAAAAAATGATTCTAAAGTGCAGGTCTGTTTTTCTTTTTTTTACATACAGGAGGGCCATACCGCCAAGTCTGCAGTAAAATTGTGGCTACCTATCCAGTCACCCAAGCTGTTATGTCTGGAGAAAGATTCTGAGTTGTACCACTTAACATGAAAGGGGAAGTTTCTTTCAGAGGTTTGGGAGATGCTGGCTTATAAACGTATCCATCCACTGTGCTTTATTTAATTCCCTGGTTTATTACTGGTGGATATATTGGACTTATGGAGTTACAGGTGGTCATGACAGCCATTTGTAGGAATAAATCTGCCCTTTTCCCATGTTAGAAACATATATGTTCTTAAATACATGCAATTATGTAATGTGCTGTGTGTGTATGTGTAACATGCAGTGGTAATGTAACTGGACGTAATAGTCAAAAAATATGACTTCAAATGTATGCTAGCATTGTTTTTCAACATTTAATTAAAAAGGAACTTCAAAAGTGATGGGGAAGTAGTTTTAGAATTTAAACGTAATGTTTCAGAATGATAGGTAGTTTCTGAAATTTCTACTTCTGTTTAAAGCATGCAGTTTGAAACCAGGTTCCTTCATGTACTTTGAGTCACTGGCCCTCAAAGTTTGTCTTTCAATTTATCTTTATTAAGGCTTGTAGAATTTTGCAAATTATTGATTTGTATATGAGCGTATATTGTATTCAGAGAGAGAAATGATTGTTCCCCTTATTGTCTAGCTTTGCATGCATTCACTGTATGCAGATCTGCAGTGTTGATCACTGGTTTGTCAGTGCTGCATCTGTAATTGTATATTTTATCTTGGGTAGGGGACCTTCTTTTGCCAACCTATCAGTTTCAGTGCTGGTGTGCAATAAGGGATTCCTTAATCTGTTTGCTATCTGGAAGCATGTTTTTCTCCACATTGTTAATTTCCTGATATGGTATGATTTTGCTCCATTTCAATGCCAGTGACTGACCTTCATGGCCTGATAGGCATTTTCCTATTATGCAGAAAACAAGCTTGTGTAGCATTCAAGATAGAGGATTAACAGTAAACGTACAGAACATACATTCATGAAGTAGCAGAAAGCATTCTAAGAACTAAGCCATCACAAGAATGGCAAAAAAAAGAGTCGGGCTACTTTAGAATGCTAGTGAGTCTAAACCTCAGGACTCCTTAAACCATAGTGAAGTCTCCAAAGAACACATTTAAGGATTTCCTGAAAAAAAAATGTATCCGCCAAGACTACAACCAACACAGGCTTATTGTAAAGTAATCTTGGTACGACAAATGAAGTTTGACTTTGCAGCACATGGTACAAGAGGGGTATGAAGTAATTATGTACCTTGATTTCACCAAAACCTGTGACTCTTCACACAGGCGAGGCTGACGAGAAAGCTGAAATTATTGGGGGTTCGGAAAACTAGTCATTTGGATTGAAGAAGATACAGAATATAACACAAAAGGCAGTTGTCTAGAAGATGATATCCAGTGAAAGAACAGTGACAGCAGCATCCTTCAAGGTTCCCTCATAAGGACTGTGCTGTTCAGTGCATTTGTAGCAGACATACATTGTGCAGGGAAGGGGAGGCATTTGTCAGATTTCTCTCCTAAGACATACACCTCTTGGTGAATTTGTGAAGAGATTGCATATGGCGCAGCGACCGGATCGGTCTTTGTGAATAGCACTAAACAAGAGGTAACAGTGGAAAATGTTCTAATGACTTGTACCTCAATCTGACAAATCTCTGTGATCATCCAGATAGGTGACTGCTAAAGTTAAAAACAAGTGCAAGGCAATAGAGTAATCCCAAAGCCCATTTAAATAGCAGAGAGGTGCCATTAAATATAAGTGAGAGGGAGAATTGTTGTGGGGCATGCCTCTCAACTGTCCAGATGTTCACAATGTCCGGATTTTTGCTTCAAACTTTGTCAGTTCCTCATAAAATAAGATTTCTGGCAAATCATTGAGATGATTTGAGGAATTAAATCACTAAATGATGTACATTTGAGCTTCAGACTTCATATTCTTTAGAAAAAGCATTTTAACACAAACCCTTTTAGTCTAGCTATTTTTTAAGTTTATAAGAACAATATTTAAAATCTGTCTATATATTATTGCTCCTTTGTCCTCCAATTATGTTAATCTTTGTCCAGATTTCTTGGGCTAAGAGGTATGTCTTGGGGTGGTATTCAAAGTTGAAATGAACCAACAAGTTTCCAGTGAGTAAGAACAAATGTAAGAGAGTATTGAGTTACATCCATAATGGGGCTGTATCCAGATGAAGAAAGGTAACACAGGACACTATTGAGTCTGTGACAGAAATAGTGTATTCAGTACTGGGGCCCAAATAATAAAAATATGACTGGAAGAGATAAATAAGGGTCATTTTGGAAGACATGAGTGTCTGGGAGATGATGCAGATAAGTTCCATCACAGCCCCCTCCATTTCCTTAACAAAGAAGAAAGCAGCACAAGTTCCTGAGTGAAGGTTACCACTTTATATTGGATTTAATGAAATTCTCCTTTACAGAGGCAGGGAGGTGAGTATGGCATATGGGTAGTTCAGATTTCCAGACCAAGTATGCGGGTGTAGATCAGCAAACTGCATTTTTATGATATAGGATCCCCAGAAAGTGATGAAGTGGTGACAGGTGCAAAAGCAAGAAGTGTAGTTTGTCTGTTTAGTTAAAAGATCTAAGTGAGTAAGGACATGCACAGTTTTCAGATAAGACCTGTAAGTGTACGGTTAATGGACAGTAATAAAATTTCAAAAATACTACAAAATTATAGAAGTAATCGGTGGCTAGCCAAGTGTTAATTATGTAAAACGAATAGCTATATAGGCAGTACTACTGAGACAGTAAAGAATGACATTAAAAGTGGTGTCCTGTGAAGGAGACCAGTATTTTAACTACTAAAGCTTCCATTTATATACTGTGTTCCTTTAAGCAAATCACCTAAACATACTTGCACTCCCTTGGCTGTCTTGAAAAAAGAAAAAGTTTCAGTGTTCTAATAAGAGTCACCTACTGAAAAAATAAAAAAAAAGATTGCTTCACAGCAATCCATAGAGAAATAAATCGCTGGCAAAAAAGTAGGTTAAACAGATACAGGCAGGAATGATGCTCACAGCTAAGCAATTTTCTAACTGAATACAAGTATCTCTAGTTATCTAGGGGAAGGGAGCTATATTTGGAGGTGATTTGAGAGTGGAACTTAACTCCTTTGGTGCCACAACAGACCTAAATGTAGGTGGAGTTTTTAACCGGTACACTGATGGCTTATGGTATGGCATCTGAATGCCAAATGAATGCTTCTTACTATTGAAGACTGGACAGTCAGAATGCAACTCAATATACTGTAATTATTCATAAGATTGCCAGAAATATATATTCTAAATATGAATATTAAAACTGTGGTATAAAGCACTACTGTAACATTAAACCATATGATCTGTGGAGATCGCACAGTGCTGCATTAATCAGTTGAATCACTACAGCACGTTTATGCATTTTATGTCCATATTATTCAGTAGTAATGCAGTACAAATACTACATATCTTTAAATATATGCCTTGTACTCTGTGGAAATTATATGCTCAGTCCAGATGGTATAGTTCTATTCGAATACTGCCTTTGCTTATTGCTATAAAATGGGATTGTGGCATTGACCTAGAGGTGGACTAAAGTGTAGCTTTTGGCCCAGACCACAGGGAGAATGCCAATACTGTAACAGCTACATTTTAAATGGTAGTGTATGTGTGAATAAAGAATGCTAGATTTCAAATCTTTGATTTCTTCTTACAGCCATCTAGATTTAATCTGGGAAGTATTATGAAACCTAGGGATATCCTGCTGTGCAACTTCCTTCTCGCATTACATTAGCTGCCTTCCTAGAATCCATCAGTTGACTGATCCCGTGGTCTGGTCAGTCCGGCCAGTCCTGCCCTCACTACTGCCTCATAGCTGACTAGCGACTATAACTCTGCCTTGCAGGAGATTAACTTCAGGCAGCTACCCCATAGAAGGAATAATCTCCAGAGTAGGTAATGGTGTCTACTCTGCTGCTTTTACTCTGAGTCTTAAAGCCAAGTTGGGCACTATGCAAACTGCAGAACTGAGCAACACAATGCACTGAACAAGAGGCTAAGGAACACAATAGCCGTTTAGAACTGGCTGTTTAAGGTTGCAGGTATGACAGGTGAAGTGTATTTTGCCACTTTTGCTTTACATCGCACTGGTCTTCATGAGGCATTTTGTTAGGCTCTGCATAAGTTGCTGTGTCTGATGTCAATAGCTTAAGGAGCATAGATGTAGGCCATATTGCTTCACCTTTTGAAAACTGAAGAACTGTGTACACCATAATGGGAATTTCTTTTGTGCTGTTTTTTCAAAGTGCTTCCCTCTGCCACTTGTACTGGTGAGTGAAGTAGGATACGGTAATTGTACAGAGTACTGCCCACCACGCCCTGTGTTTCTGGTAATTTGCATGTTGAAAACAATTTTATATTGCCCATCCTGTTTTTATCAGAGATGTTATATTTTGTAGCATTAATGTTATCCATTGCAACAATTCCTTTCTATATTCTCTTCTTTGACATAAAGAGTATGTTGATCATGCCTCTTCGGATTCAATACAGCTATTTTGAGTCAACTACTGCCATCCTGTAGTAAAATTAGGACAATAAATATGCAGTGGTAAGTTCCATTTTGTTTGTTCTTTTGTCAGTGCCTGACGGACAGTGGTAAGCAGTGCAGACATACAGTTTGACGTTGATTCTCCCTCTCCCCTGAGGGAAAGACAAGCGCATGTTATGAACACACACTTTACTATTCTGCTGTCCTTCTGACATCCAAGTCTTTGTTTTTTTTAAACAAGAGTACCAGTGTTGAGACAGAACTGTAACAGGTACAATGTCAGGCTAGCTGATGAGATAGTGCTGAAATGTGGCAAAACAAAACCTCTAGGATAGCTCGCAGTTGACATACTGCATTTTAAAACATCTAATTATGCCATCTCATGCTGTGACAGTCTATAAATTCTAAGACTTGAGGGGAGTTTCTAACCTAATGAAAAATGTCAGTTCAGAATAATTTTTTTGTCTTAACTCAGAAAATTGTCTTCTGCAGTATATATTACTAAATAATTGTCATGCATGGGCATTATGTCTTAGGATATACCAGCAATAAAACTCATTCAACAAATCTGATAAGACATTGTTCCAGACTTGCAAATGTGAGCGTGCTCTGCACTTTAACTGAAAAATAAAAGCATTTTATCAACTGTCACAATGTAAACACTACATAAAAAGTGGCACTACTGAATGCTTTCATTTCTGTACAGTTCTATAGATATATATTTGTAGTGCTACTGGAATGCATTTGTTTCTGTACAGTTCTATAGATATATATTTCAGTATACAGTTATAATATTTCTGTACAGTCTACCTCCATGTATTGGGCATATTCCCTGCTGAGCTATTCTCATACAGTACTAGAACCCCTAAAATGTTGTCTCCACTTTTCAACACCACTACCATCAGGCTTCCTGCAGCAGAACTCAGATCAGTCAAATTTCTCCAAGGGAAATTAAAGAAGCCTGTATAACTGGCTAGCTGCAGCAGACCTCTACATCTCTTGTATGAAGACCATTTAGTAACCGTTAGCAGTATGGGACTGACTGACTGTCCTCAGAAAACTGAACACAAGTCAGCAGGTGGTAACTATTAGAATGCACTATATTGCACATTATGGCCCTGGAAATCGAGCTGAGCGCAGAGTGGAAGGGATGACCCAAAATAATAGAAAATATACTTGGTAAAATATTTGCCAGCTCTTGCTAGTTCTGTGATGTAGACATGTAAATTCTGTCTATAACCAAAATGACTTGTTTGATTTTTAAGAGTTCAGGCAATGGAAAAGCAAGGTAGACTTGAACAAGACTGAGTGGCTTACATTAGTTCATCCATTCTGTTGGGAAGGAGATGATGGACTTGGTTAACCAATTACTCCCGTTCAAATGGCATTGTCTGCTGAACTGAATGACCTGAGCTTGGTGATCCCAAGCTGGTAATAAGTTTCATTGTGTGTATGTGTGTGCGCGTGCGTCTGTGTGTGAGAGCATAACCATACCAGGTGGAAAGTATAAGATGACCTGCAGTAATACCGCTCCGATTTCATGCAATGGGGTGCACTGTTGGGGCCATACCAGGAAACTTCTCCCCTCAAGGCTGCTTCTGTGATTGCCATGTGTGCTGCAGGCTACTCTCACCCATCAATGATCATAAATGGGCAAAGGTAGCAGAATGATCTGCAAGCACAGGAGGGCAAAAAAGATAAAGCACTTAACCTTAATGTCTTAGGATAAGATCGTTATTATCATAAACTCATGGTGCTACACTTAAATAAACAGGAGAAAAAAAATCTCTCTCGATATTATGTCCACTCCTGGGTAATACATCCAGTAAACCACTTAAAAGCAGAAGTAAATAATGTAAGAACATATGCTTTGTTGGAGGTTAGGTACACAAGTGTAAGAGATCTTACCTCACAGAAATCTGTAAAAGCCCAGAGTTTGGTATGATGACCATGGACATTTTGTTCCAGAATGATTATGTATTTAAAAATGAACTGTTTTAAGGGGCAGAGCAGTAAACTTTGACAAGGTGTATTGATAGCATGGGAAGGCAAAGAAGGTATAGAGAAGGAACACTTGGAGATGAGTTTTGGAAGCTGTGACACATGCTCTAATAAAATTTTCTCTCGTATTGATAGTTGAGTTGGTGTCCTTTCTTGAAGAACAGGATTTAATGCATAGTCTCTGAATTGTAAATGGAAGTTGTACTACAGAATTAGAAATTAATGGAAGCAGATAACTGGTGACCTATTTCCTTGCTTATATTAAGAAAGCATGTCCAGGTTGGAGGTCCCATATTCAGTGGATTCATCCTGATACTGCTCCCAACAGAATAACTATAATTAAGAAAAGACGTTATGTATTATGTAATTAAATAGTTATATTAAGATACAACTCGGTTAGCATTCATAGCATAGTCCTAAATATATTAACATAAATGAAAGTATATACTTTGTGCGTGTATTCCATAATGTAATTTTTTTTAAAGAAATATCTGCATATTAATATGCTGTGTAGTATGTAAAATTGACTTGTAGTATTACTTATTTGATAGAGATGCACAGAAGGTGGGCTATATAGTGTTTTATTATATATGAGTAAATTGGGAAATTGATGTAATGCTCTGTTGCATATCTAGGTGTTTAGATGAGATGCCAGAAGGGATTTAATTTTCTGTCTGTGGTTGCCCTTATCCTGGAAGGAAACAAAATTTTACTAATGGTCCTGGAAAATGTTGAGTCACCAGGTTTTACTGATGGACTTGGCACTTTGGATCACATGGTTTGTGGCTTGCTTATAGCTCCATGGACATGCCCTCCAGTTATTAACCTTTGATAGAGAGGGGCCATTTCAGTAGTAGAGGAATTTTTATAGTAAAACTTAAATATGTGAAAGTGAGGTAGAAGTTGTATTATAGGCAGCCAAGCTCATGAGGGGAAAAATAAGGGGTAGGTATGTCTAGTCTGCCCACAAGCTGTTAGTATCACTTTCACTGAAAGAAAGATCATGGAAGTGTTTCCATGTAGTAGGCTGATTAGAAGTATTTTTATTGATACACGTTCTACTCTGTTAAGCCAGGATATGTCTAGCTTGATCCAGTTCTTTGACTGAGCCACTGCTGAGGTGGACAAGAGGAGCCCATTAGGTATGATGTACATGGACTTCTACAAGGCTTCTGGTACAGCGAGATGGTATGATAATGGTGTGGTGAATGTGAGAATGGGCATGACGTGAGAGCCAATTAGAAACTGTCCGTGTTAATGGAAGCAGAGGCTGGTTGTTAGAGGATGGTTGACTCTGGTAGCATATGGTATTAGTATTACCCCTGTGCCTTTATAGATTGTTGGTGTCAGGCTTTGGGGAAAGAGATGAGACTGTGATTATGGAGAAAAAGATGAGTCTGCATATCAGTCATGTGAGTATCATTGATTGATGCAGTAATCGCTCATTGGCAGGAATAGTCTAAAGATAATTGCATTAGTTTATACTGCGGGAAGACTGGTGGTAGCGAGGATATAATGTAAAAAAAATGCTCAAGGTTGCACACTTTGGAGAAAAGGGCACAGCAAAATCTATATGCTTGATGAGGTAACCAGAAACAAGGCATTGAGTGAAGAGACTGGATGCAGTAATCACCATTAGATGGTGCAATGAGATAGATGTGAAGGTCAGTGTGAGGCTGGAGTGCATACTACAGCAGCTGGAGAACAGATGAGCTGGGGATATCTTTTTACTGTACAACAGTAATGATACATTTGGAGTTCTTTTGCATTTCTAGGGTTCAACATGAAAATAAAAATTTGGCTGCAGGAAGGAATGCAAAATATTAACTGTATTGCCAAAGGGAAAGGGGTGACAGAGTTTTGAGTAGGGACAGGACATGTATCCATTTGTATGTATGTATGTAGTTGAAGCAAGAACAAACATGACAGAGGGAAATAAAATAGGAACTGTTCAAAACAGACTTTAAGAAATACTGTTTCATGAGGTGATGCCCAAGATTCACAATTTGTTGCATTATGTAGTATTGCAGTTTAAATCATTCAAGCTGACTAAAGTTACTTTGAATGGAGCAAGGAAAGGACTGGTAAAGTGTGGGGGATAGCTGTTCAGGGGCCTGTTGTTTTACTTGTGGAAAATCACAAGCGTCATCTTCATTCAGCTTATTAATGTTTGTAATTTTTTAGAGAGAAGACAAGATTACTGTTAAGTTTAACTAGGGAAGACTACTGTACATTAAAAGGGCCGCCAAGAAAAAAAAAATAGTATTCTGCTGATAATGATATACATGTAGATAAACAGCATTGGCTACCTACAGTGTTTTTTTATGGAGGGAAGCAAAACTTGTACAGATGTGGAATGAGAGTTGTATCAAAAGAAGGTACTAGAACAAGATGTTAAAGTGAGCATAGTGTATACAACTGGTGTGCCCACAGGCCATCAGCAGTGACCATTATAATCAACATTTTTATGCCTAAAACTGTTTTAACAATGCATACTTATCTCACTTTGCTGCTGTTGCAAAAATTTGACATGGGTTTTATATCTCTGCATTATGATCTCTGGAGTTCTGGTTAAACATGATATGAAGGAAAAGGCAGGTAAGCTTACAACTGCAGCCACTACCTGTATAAATTAGTGCAGCATCACTTACTGTTTTGACTTGCAATTTCAACACCTTAAAAAGTCTTTCTAAACTAAGCCTTGCAGGGCTGAGGGCAGAAGGTAACATGATTCAGACCTGCGTCTCATCATGTTCCCTTCCCTGGTTCAATGCACATTCCTTACATTTTGTGCCTGTGAGGCCCTGGGGAGTAAATCTGTTATCAGGCACTGGGTGGAATGCTTTTAGAGTAGGGAGTATGCAATTGTTGAGAGAGAGAGAATAGGCAGAGTTCCCTTGTTCAATTGTTCAGCCAAGAAGCTTGCCTTCTCATGTGGAACAAACTGCCAGAGGAGGCAGTAGAAAATTAAAAGTGAGAACAGGTCTCACAAACAACTATTAGGTCTCTAGAAGAGGGAGATGTTAATAGGATGTGAAGGGCACTTTTAAGAATAGGAAAGGAATGGATTAGATGTGAATGGCTAAACTAGCAAGGGCAGCTGTTTCCTTTCATTTAAACAAGCGAGCATTCCTGAGTCTGTTAGCAGTGAATTACCAGCAACTGCATAAGTCTTGCGAATGGTCTGTGATTCCCACTATTCTAGGAATTCATCTATTTTGTCACCAGAGATATAATGGAAACTTTTCAAAATTTTAATTCAGCTGTCACTTTTTTTGTTTGCACGTGTCTTCTTTTTCTGTGAACTCCAAATTATCAGAATAATATAGCAGTTGTACCAGGCTGCTGCAGACTATGCCATGTGTTTTTGTATAACATCTGATAATTATGACCGAACTGTACTGTGCGGCTGTTTGACCTGCATAAACCCTGCATTTAAAAAATAGTATTCTGAATGAATTGCCCTCTTTCAGGGGGGTCCCAAGCGGCAGTTATTTCTATAAACTGTGAGAAACTTGACTGACTCATAAAGGTAGTCGCCAAAGACAATGAAAGTTTAAAGGACAGACTTTGAACTAAACAGCCTATAATTGCAAAGTACCTTGCAAAGGTAAGGGAAAACAGCTCTTATATTTTACAAAAAAAGCACCTAAACAGGCATGTCCAAGGGTCAGCTTCCGGTGATTTTTCCTGTCCACCTGGTGAATCTGGGCATGAATCTGGGCATACTGGGGCAATGTGGCAACTGCCTCATGTACACAGACAACCCTCTCCTCCTACCACCCAACACCTACAACCTGCGAGAGATGCACTTGCATAGCCAAAATGGAAGCAAAGCGCTCTCCGAAAAAGATTGAGCTAGACAGTCAAGAGGAGAAGGTTAACACCTGCACTACACCTCAAGCAACTCCTAGCCCTTCAACACCCACACATAGCAACACTAAACCCACATATGCAGAGGCCCTTAACATTAACCTGCTCAAGCAACAAGGACCTCTGAAGCTGAAACGCAAACAAACACTAGCCACAACCAAAGTGACACATAGCTCACAACATCAGTGCGCCAAACAACAGCTCCTAAGGCAAGACAATGTACCCAACACTTTAGTCATAGGTGACTCTATAATCAGGCACACTGATGTCCTACTCACCAGGCTGAACAAGGAGAAATTACAGTCAGCTGCCTGTCTGGTGCCAGGATCCACCACATAATGCATGCAGTCAAGTCACTCTACAACAAGTACAAATACAACTCTGTCATTGTCCATGCTGGAGTGAATGACTTGAGACGTACCTCCCTGGACTACATGAAAAGAGACATGGAAGAGCTTTTGGATCATGTGGCCCAGGCAGGTATGACCCTAGCCCTGAGTAGCATCCTGCCTTCGCCCAGAATTATACCACATTATAAGGACAAAATGACTGACTTCAACAATTGGCTAAGCTTCTGGTGTCATTCAAAGGGGATTCAGTATCTGTCTGCCTGGGAAGACATGATCGACAAACCACGATGCTTTGCCAGAGATGGTCTGCACCTGTCACCCCTGGGATTCAGGTTACTAGCTAAAGCTCTTGCCACCCCTATAGTGCCTTTTGTAGACAAGGTTCAAAGGACAAAACAACCACCGTAACAGATACAAGCATGCAAAATCTGAAGGTAATGCTACTCAATGCTAGAAGTCTAAACCTCAAAATGCACTCTCTCAAGGCACTCCTAAAAATGGAGAACATCGATATCTGTGCAGTAACTGAGACTTGGTTCAAGGCTCCAGAGAGCACCCCTGCAATACCAGGCTACAACTCTTACCACAATTTTCGGCCACAAAACCAAGACTAATAAGGGAGGAAACACTAAAGGTGGAGTGTCTATATTCACCAAGGATAGTCACACCTCCAGGCTAGTTGCCCAACACAATGCATATGAAATTCTCTAGGTGCAACTAACACTAGGTAAGACTGCAATTCAATTGTAGCTTGCTACAGATCCCCTACCATGCCCCAAGATTCTCACTACACCTTTCTAAACATACTGGAAAATATTAAGATACAACCGAACACCCTAATACTGGGTGATTTCAACTATCCTGCCATTAACTGGGAAAACTACTCTGGTACCAATTCCTTTTCCCAATGGTTCTTGGAAATCATAAATTCCAATGCCCTGGATAAACTAATCCATTGACCCAGCAGGGGCTCCAATATCTTAGACCTGGTCATTACCAACATGGGAGATGCTCCACACCAGTGGTCACCCCCTCATTGGTCAGGTCTGACCATAAGCAAATCACCCTTGACATCCACATCCCATCCTCACCCCCCAGTAAGGAAACTTCCTTAAACTTCTCCAAAGCCAACTTCATGCTACTGAAGTCAGAAGTAACAAATTTCATGGCACCCATGCAGATGGGATCTGAAAGTTTGACTGCAGAATCCTACACTAAGGCACTGTATGAGCAGATCCACTCCTGCATGAATTGTGCCATCCCAAATAGAACCAAGATGCTCTCCTCCAAAAAAAGGAAGCCAATCTGGTGGTGGTCTGCTATAAACAAACTATACAACAGAAGGAAGAAACTTGCAGAAGAGAGGAAAATCCCAGGATGCAAAAATTCCCTCACCAGCCTCAGTAAGAAGCTGAGATCCCTCATAAAATCATCAAAAGCTAGTTACAAAAATAAAATTGCCAAAGATTCCTAAGACAACCACAAGGCATTCTATAGTTATGTCAAGAATCTAAATGGCAATGCTAAGATCTGCTCTGAGCTTCAACAGAATGGCATTAATTATACTGATCCCAAGGATATTGGCAATATTGTGGCAGATCAATTTAGTGCCAATTTCATCCCCCTCTCACCTCCTAAAGGGCCCATCTCAATACCAAAAGATTGCCAAATTCTGGTAATCATGGCCACACAGGTAGAAACCGCACTCGCCAAAGCTAAGAATACAGCATCCATGGGACCAGATGACATCCCAGGCTGTGTACAACATGAACTGGCACCTCACCTAAGTGTCATGTTTAATTATAACCTCCCCTCAGGCTTCGTGCCCACTGAGTGGAGCACAGCAGCAGTTACCCCTCTCCACAAGGGGGATCCACCTTGGATCCTGGGAACTACCGTACCATCAGTCTGAGCAGCCAGATCTGCAAGGGCATGGAATGCGTTATCATGGAACTTGTAAACAAAGACATTGAACACTGGACCCCGCCCAGTTTGGGTTTGTGAAGGGCCGATCTTGTCTCCTGAACCTGATTGACTTCTTCAAATCAGTCTCCAGAGCTGTGGATGAGGGTAAGGTGGTTCACATAGCCTATCTGGACCTCGCCAAGGCCTTCGACACCATCCCCCACTCTGGAATCCTAGATAAACTTGCTAAGCTGGGCATAAATCCCTATGTCACTCATTGGGTTGCCAACTGGCTTACTGATAGAACCTGGACTGTAAAAGTAGCCGACTCTAAATACAGCTCCACACAAGTGACAAGTGGAGTACCTCAGGGTTCAGTCCTGGGACTACACTTGTTTGGCATCTACTTCTCTGAAGTACAGGCCAACACTAAGGGACTCTGGCTAACAAAGTTTGCCGATGACTGCAAACTGGGAGCCATTATTGAATCCCCAAATGATGTGGATATTCTACAAAAGGGCCTTACAGAAACAGATGCCTGGTGCCAGAGCCATGGGCTCAAGCTTAATGCTAAAAAATGTATAGTTATCCACTTTGGAGAAAAACCTGTACCCATGAATTACCACATATGTGGCAGTACACAAAACATAGAAAGTGTGATGAGAGACTTAGGGACACAGCTGGACAGTGGTCTCACTTTCGATAACCACATCGCCACAACATCGCCACAACAGTCAGGAAATCCTATGTAGCACACCTCATCACTAAGGGCTTTGAATCCAGAATAAAGGTAATTGTACCACTGTACTCCTCCCTTATTAGACCCATTATCGAGTATAATGCCCCATTTGGTATGTACCTCACAAGACATCTGCAACAGCTGGAAAGGCCACAGAAATGGGTCTAAAGCAGATGCCATATGCTGACCTTCTAAAAAAAAAAAACTCCAGCTATACTCTGTGGCATATCATCTACTCAGAGGCGATCTCTGCTTAACCTATCTCACCAAGAGGATAAAGGGTCTCAAACATATGTCATATGCTGCCCGGCTGAAGAAACTCCAGCTCTATTCAGTTGCATACCGCCTACTCAGAGGTGATCTATGCCTGACGTACAGGGCCATGTCCAAACCGGAATTAATGGGCATGCTCCACCTCAGAAAATCCAAATCCATCAGAGCCACGAGAGCAAGAGATTTGAACCTCAACACAGAAATAAATAGGACATGCTGGAGGGACAGATTCATAACCCAGAGGCTCCCTACACTCTGGAACAGAATCCCAGTCCATGTTAGGCAGAGCCCCTCACTAGCTCTCTTCAAGAGAAATCTTGAGTGGATGGGAGATCGTAGGTTTACCCCGGGGGTCATCTCTGTGTCACTATACTAGACAGAGGCACAGTAAATTAAACCCTAAATGGGCATAGTATTCTCATCCCAAGGGGTGGCAAAAGCCACACACTCTGGCTAGGCTTATAAATGCCCTAGGGCAGGTAGCCTAGTACAAACCTATGAACCTATACAAGGCCACGTCAAACGCTGAGCTGTTGGACATGCTCCACTTAAAGAAATCCCAATCTCTGAGCCACATGCTCCAGGGATCTAAACCTTGTCATCACAATGAACAAAACATGCTAGAGGGATAGGTTCCTGACCCAGAGACTCCCTATACTCTGGAATAGACTGCCCATACATGTCAAGCAGAGCTCCTCCTTGGCCCTCTTCAAAAGGAACCTTGATTGGATGGGAGATAGGAAATGCACCCTGGGGATCATGTCAGTCACCCTGCTAGACAAGGGTCCAGAGAAGTAAATATTGTGGAAAGAAATATCCAGGGAATTGTTATGGCTAGGCTTGTGTAGGCCCTAGGGTCGATAGCCTAGTACCAACCTATAAATGTATGAAAACACTGTCTGTTAGATGGGGCTATGTGCAGCAAAATAAGGCCAACAGTGATCAAAAGGAACAAACATTTCTTCTTCTAAGTAGTTTTTGACTTGGCACAGTCTGGGCTTAATCATTGATCATAACAGGATGAATGATCGATAACTAATTTTACTAATCTGAGAGAGGCATATAGTCCAGTATTGCACACCATTCGTGGTACACCAGTCTTGTAGCTTGGACAATGTGTAGGTTTTTAACACTATATACTGCAGCTTTCAGTACTGAAATTGCTGTGCTAAGTTTTCTTTTTAATAACTAAAACTTTCCTCACTGACTTAGCCTCAGCCCCCATACCCCAGCTCACATGATATCACCATGTCAGCAGGTTACTAAGGATGCCATTGGACTAACTGATAGTAGCTTTGAGCAGGATAATGACATGCCCAATTATGAGGACTCCATTTCATATACTGGTTTTGAACTGAACTTGCCAAGTCGCTATAATGCTTGACACAAGCCATTGTTTTATGTGCTTGTCTTTCTGCTGCAAGACTACTCCATGATTTAGAGTGACAAATAACTGCTGTGTTCAGATGTTATGCATATATATTTCTGAAAACGTTTGAATGGAGATTACTGTACAATGCGGATTGGGGAATTTACCCTTTTCCCCACTGTAGTGCAATCTCAGAGTTTGTATAGAATATGCAGGGGGTATGGGGGCACCCCCCACATAGAGGGTGTAGGGGGGCTTGCTACACTGCAAAAATGTAGAAAGAAGGAAACATTTTTTTGAAGTTCAAGTTTTCTTAAACTCTATCATCTCAAGAATATGAATTCTGTGTTTCTGAAAATTCAAGCTTCTGACATAGACCCATATATAAAGCAGCAGGGTTCCCTGTTCCTGGGATAACAAACTCCTACCCCATAGTAGCTGCCATGGAATGCTGCCACAGTAATGTGACTATTGTAGTGCAAGTCAGAGGAAACTGATGTAAGTAAAACGGTGCCCCCTGAAGCTTGATGCATGTTATCTAAAGGGAAGAAATGGTCAAAAATCAAAAGCAAAATGATCTTGGCATAAGAAAAACTGCAGACAATGGAGAACGGAAGAATCGGCAGAAGGTGTTGCTTTTGCGATGTAAACTGTGAAGCCTTTTTACAACTTTAACTGACAAAACTAATTTGTAGGTAAGTCGCAATATCCCCACCCAAACCCTGACCGTTCAAACCCGAGATTATGGGATGAATTATAGGGCTATAGAAAAAATATAGGTATGCCACAGCGATTTCATGAAAAACAGTCTAAGCATTCACCTTTGGAGACTAGACTAAAAGCAAGGGCATGCACTTCAATAAAAATGGTCTGCTGGAATTTAGGCAAAGAATGGAATGGAAATTGGAATCCACTTATAACCTGAACAGCTAGTTTATGTTTAACAGACCTGGATGGTGAAGACAGGAGGTGGTTTGGTAGAGTATTTGTTCTGCTATAGCAGTTCCTGAGACTGCTGAGTGTCTTATGGTTACACCTGGATACCACATGTTTAAGTCCTATAGATAGCATCCTTAAATGAGAAAAATCCGCTAGTCATTAAATATAGAAATTCTTAACATCTGTTTGAAAGTAAAATTAATCAAGTCAGATGTGTCCAATGATAAATTTAGTTTTTTAGCATTTTTGCACCATCCGTTAACAAAGATCTCTTAAGATGAATAAACATGATTGAAGGAACTAATGTATAGCAGCAGTAATTTCTTTCAAGGTCTGTGACTGTCGGTATTTTATATTAATGGCAGGTGGCTGTTGAGATAAAGAAATCTGGTCATTCATCAGAGTTACTCAGTAAGCAAAGAAAAATCAGTACAAAACATTCAGTGTGGAGGCTAATGGAGGCCTAGTTAATGCTGTTATGCATAGGAGAAATCACTAACGGAGGATCATGTTTCAGTAAGAGGAAAGGAGGAGGTCACAGTGGTAGGAAATAGCTATTGGGGGTAGCGCTATTCATAGGAAGCCACTAATTTCAAGCAGAAAGTTTGGGAACAGAATTACAATCAACAGACTCTCATATGAAATGGATGTCTGTCAGAAGAGTTCTTTATCATTATGAACAGCTAAGCCCAGCCAAGTCAACCAATGATAAAGGCAGCAGGTGTAAAAATAGAGGGAAGCAAGGGATAAAGACAGCAGGTGTAAAACTAGAGGGAAGCAAGGCCTTATCAATCTGAGATTATAATACATACAGAGAGAATTTTTAATTTTTGCAAAAGGTTTTTTTTTTTTTTTGGTTTTGACATTGTCCATAAAGTGATGAAGAACAGGTAGGTAGCTGTCCATCTTACTTGTATGACACCGTTATCAAACTTGAAATGTGAAGGTAGTAAGTAGTTCATGTGGGGGTCATCTTTTTAACTAGTCTGACGATAGTGCATAGCTCTGCCTTTTAGATGTAGATGGTACTCTGCCTGGATAAGTCCCATGGATGCCAGTCTCTTATGGTAGAGCAGTCAGGTCATTGCAACTCAAGCAATGGTCACCCATATAGGTAGATGGTGTGCAATGATAAATGGTATGAGATTCCGTTGGATGAAGGAGGTTTCCTATTAGACTTTTTTATTGGTTTAACATTTCCAGGCTTGTCAAATCACACAACAATTTTCAAACTCTTTGAATTTTTTGCATTTACTCATAAATGTCTAGTTTTGATTATGTTCTTTTAAGGCATATTCTGTGATTATTGTGAACTATGATATTCTTAAGGACTTATAATAGGAATCTTTCCATCCCTATGGAGTAAATTAATCCTGTCTTGTCTTAATGCTGTATTTTCAGCTGCTGGGAATGTAGCAGATGGCGATTCCTGTCATGTCATTTGGAGTTCTGTTTTCCACAACAAAAATGGTTAATTAACTGAAAACAGCTGTCTGGTGTTTTGGTTAACTTCTGAAAGAGTGAGATAAAACTAGATGCCTACATCAGCTGTCTACAGCTGCAGCTTCATAGGCACTTACTAGGGTATTGATCTGTGAGGATCTTTACACTCCCATTAAGTTTTAGGCCTTATGTTTTAAAAATGACAGTTGTGTAAAGTCTTAAAATAACAATAGATGTCCTTTTCATCACTGTCGCAGTATTCTTTACTATAGGGATTCCAGCCTAGGACAGCCCGATGCTCAGCCAGTATACCAAAGCCTTATGATCTTGTATACACCATACATCACACACTTGGTACCTGCACAGAACGGAGGGCATAAAAGTGACATATGGTTGCAGTTAGCCAGAACTTCTTTGGCTCCAGTCCAAACCTCATTATCACTTGTTGCTGTACTGAATTAGATGATCAGTGATAAAGGAGGACATCAAATAGCTCAGAGATGACCAGAATATGCACGTTTCCCTTATCAGTGAGAGATGGGGGTGATAAACCAGGGCTGAAATTTGAGGTTACTCATCCATTTGTCCAGATTACAGTTGAATAGTGTAAGAGAAATACTTCTTCTATATGAAGAGGAAGATAATTTTCTGTGATGCATATCAATCTGTCTATGTTCTAATTATGTTGCAAAATACAACTAGATTGCTTGAGTGAGTGTTTAAGCTGTGCCAGATGTCTGGGTGGGTAAATACCAAAGGGACAATTGCACTCAATTATTGGCAAATTTACATTTATACAAAAGTAATCAAACTGCATTAACACATTAACAAGCATTATACTTCACATGTATTGCTATATATTATATAGCCTAAGCAACATTACTTAGATTTTTCAATTCCTGCCCCTCCCATTTTTTTTAAACGAACCTCTTCATTAAACCATCACTTGCAACATAAACAATCCTACATTTATATAAATGAAAATAAACCACACTGACACAATCCTATTTGCAAACATTATATATCACTTATAATTTACCCAATCATTTTCAGTCTAACATTACATAGCTCATTTACGTCTTGCCTTCTTTTAACCCTCCTTCCCCTGTATGTACTGTTCGTACAATCCCCATTTGTTCCTATACAGTTTGCTCCTACCCTTTTCTAAAGATGTCATTTTCTCCTACTTTATTCACTACTACTAATCTAGTTGGTTTAAAATTTGTTGCTGCTTTTATTAAAATGTTATTCAGCTTATGAATCAATTACTTATTGAGATAATCTTGGTAGATTAACACTTTGCAGTTGATAATTTGCTTTCCAGTTGCATACAGCTGCTTAAGAATTTGGCTATTTTCAATTTGTTTGTTTAGTTTTTGAAGTAGTTGTATTGCAGTTGACATTCTGGGGTCTTGCTAAGCAGTTCATCAAACAATGTTCTTTTAGATTTGTAGACAATTTTCTGATTTGCTTTTACTGCATATTTGGAAAAAAGTTACATTTTAAGCCTAACTTCTTTTCTAAGAACTGCAATAATTTTAGCACATGTCTTGAACTACAGAGTGACAACTAAGGTAAAAATAACATCTGTTGTGTGAGTTATATTAGCAGCTTCAAATTATTCTACGAGATTGCAATACAGTAAGGAAATTGTCAGTTCCTTGATCCTTACCGTATCTCAACCTTGTGCTTAAAAGTTAGAGCATGCAATCAACTGATTTTCAATCAGCTGTACTGACTTTATTTTTTCTCCGACAATCTATTTTTGAACAGTTGGCAACCCATATATGTGCGTATTGGTATGTATGTATGTATGTATGTCTGAGCAAGAGACAGCGATACTATTGATATGTACACACATTTACTAAAATGTTTAAATTTTGTATTCCATTTGTAAAGAACTGCTGAAAGGCATAATGCAGAAACAAAGCATATTTCTGGGGGCAGGGTTGAATTTATTGCTTTTTAAGTTTCCCTGAATTTGCATCTGAGTTTTGCAGTGCTGAGTATTTACTGTCAGTGGGTACCATAAATTTAGGTTCATACTAGGCTATCTGCCCTAGGGCATTTATAAGCCTAGCCAGAGTGTGTTTGGCTTTCGCCACCCATTTTAAATTAATTTTGCTATGCCCTTTTTCGAAGTTAGTATACTGTGCCTCTGTCTAACAGTGACACAGAAGTGATACCCGGGGTAAACCTACGATCCCCCATCTACTCATCAAGATTCCTCTTGAAGAGAGTCAATGAGGGACTCTGCCTAACCTGGACTGGGATTTTATTCCAGAGTGAAGGGAGCCTCTGGGTTATGAATCTGTCCCTCCAGCATGTCCTATTTATTTCAGTGCTGAGGTTCAAGTCTCTCGAGCGCGTAGCTCGATGGGATTTGGATTTTTTGAGGTGCAGCATGTCCATTAATTCCGGGTTGGACATGGCTTTATACGTTAGGCACAGATCACCTCTGAGCAGGCGGTATGCCACTGAGTAGAGCTGGAGTTTCTTTAACCGGGCAGCATATGGCATCTGTTTGAGCCCTTTGATCCTCTTGGTGAGGTACTTTTGGGGTCTTTCCAGTTGCTGCAGGTGTCTGGTAAGGTACATCCCAAAAGGGGCACTGTACTCAATTATAGGGGCACTGTACTCAATTATAGGCCTGATGAGGGATGAGTAAAGAGGCACGATGACCTCCCCTGATCTAGATGTGAATCCCTTAATGATTAGGTGGGCTGTATAAAATGTTTTTCTAACCACTTTGGCCACGTGGTTGTCAAATGAGAGATTGCTATCAACTTGGGTCCCCAGGTCCATAATTACTTCTTCTGTACTTTAATGGATTACCACCTATGTGGTAATTTGTGGGCACTTTGTTTTTGCCAAAGGAGATGACTATACACTTTTTGGCGTTTAGCTTGAGGCCATGGCTCTGGCACTAGTTGTCTGTTTCTATGAGGCCCTTTTGGAGGATGCTTGTGTCGGCTGGAGAGTTGATTATGGCGCCCAGTTTGCAGTCATCTGTGAACTTGGTCAGCTACAGTCATTCTGTGTTGGCCTGTACCTCCGAGAAATATATACCAAACATGAGAGGTCCCAGGACTGAGCCTTGTGGGAAGCCACTTGAAACTGGTTTGGAGTCTGACATGGCTCCAGCAATTCTAACCATGTGGGTTCTGTCCTTAAGCCAGTTTGCAACCCATCTAGTGACATAGGGGTTTATATTTAAGCTGGTGAGCTTATCTGTAATGCCAGAGTGGGGTATTGCATCAAAGGCTTATGCAAGGTTCAGGTAGGCTGTGTGGACCACCTTCCCCTCGTCAATGGTCTTGATGACTGTTTCAAAGAAATCGACCAGGTTTAAGAGGCAGGATCTGCCCTTAACAAAGCCGAACTGGGTAGGATCCAGTGTCTGTATGTCCCCAATATCTTTATTTATGAGGTCCATGATGATCCTTTCCATAGCTTTGCAGACCAAGCTAGTCAGGCTTATGGGGAAATAGTTTCCAGGATCCGTTGAGGCACCACCTTTGTGGAGAGGGACCACTGTTGCTGTACGCCACTCTTTGGGTACATATCCTGTAGTAAGGCTGAGATTGATCAGTAGTTTTATGTTTGGGTTTAGCTCTTCTTGGAGTTCATGTAGGATGCAGCCCGGGACACCGTCTGGTCCCATTGATGCTGTGTTTTTTGCTTTAGAGAGGGCGGCTCTTACCTGAGCATCTGATATATCAGGGGGGCAGCACTCTGCTGGGATAAATATTCGCCCTTTTGGTGGGGAGGGGGGGGGGGCAGTTTGTGCTGAACCTGTCAGCTAGGATGTTGGCAATGTCTGTGGGTTTGGTGTATTTTTTGTCATTTTGGACTAATTCTGAGCATATCTGGGAATTCCCACCCAGGTTCCTAACATAACTAAAGAAAGCCTTGTGATTATCCTTAGTGTCCTGTGCAATTTTTCTTTCGAAGCTGGCCTTGGACTATTTTATGAGTGCCCGTATTTTTTTTGCCAGTACTGATCAGAGATGCCTTCCCTTTTTGGGATTTTGCTCTATCATGTAGTAGCTTCCTCCTTCTATTGTATAGTTTGTTTATGGCTGGGGTCCACCAGACAGGACGTCTGCCTTTGGAGGATTGGGTCTTGGTTTTATTTGGGATTGCATGATCCATGCATTCCTGAAGGTGTTCATAGAATGTGTTTATAAAGGATTCTGTGGTCTGGGCCGTATTTTCCACAGGCCCGGGGGCTTTGAAGGATTCCACCTCAGTTTTGAGGAGTATGAAATTTGCTTTAGAGAAGTTTTTCACTGTGGTTTTCTGGGCAAGTGGTGGGGTCAGGATGTGAATATCAAGTGAGATTAGTTTATGGTCTGATCTTACCAGTGAGGGATACACTTCTGATCTGGAGCATAGAGTCCCCATGTTGGTGATTATCAGGTCCAGTATGTTTTCCCCTCTTGTGGGAGTGGTAACAAGTTGTTCCATAGCATTTGAGTTTATAAATTCTAGGAACCTTTGGGCTAGGGTGTTGGAGCTAGAGTAATGCTCCTAGTCTATGTTTGGGTAGTTGAAGTCGCCCAATATAATGGTGTTTGGAGAGACCTTCATATTTTCCAGTGTTCTCAGGAAGGCCGAGTGGGGTTCCTGGGTTTGAGAGGGTGATCTGTAGCAGGCTATAAACTGGAAGGCAGTTTTACCCACTGTTAGTTGCACATGGATAGTCTCTGATGCTTCGTGCTGTGCCACCAACCTGGAGGTGTGGGTATCTTTGATGAATATTGATACTCCCCCTCCTTTTGTTGTTCGGTCCAAGTTTTGGGGCGGAAAAGCATGGCATGAGATATAACCTGGTAGTGCTGGGGTGCTCTCGGGAGCCTTGAACCAGGTTTCTGTTACTGCACAGATATCTATGTTCTCCTTGCTAAGGAGAGTTTCGAGTGCATGCATCTTGAGGTTTAGACTTCTGGCGTTGAGTAGTATTACTCTTAGTTTCTTATCCCTTGTGATACCTATGGAGGTGGGTTTGTCTTTTGAGCCTTGCCTAAAAAAGGCACTATGTGGGGAGCAACAGCCTTTGCCAATATCCGAAAGCCCAGGGGTGACAGTTGCAAGCCGTCCCTAGCGAAGCATCGTGTCTTGTCGAGCATGTCATCCCAGGCTGACGGGCATTGGACCCCCTTTGAATGACACCAATACTTAAGCCAATTGTTGAAATTGATCATCTTGTCTTCATATTGTGGCATCATTTTTGGTGAGGGTAAGATGCTACTCAAGGTCAGGGTCATACCAGCCTGGGCTTACATGCTCAGAGAGCTCCTCTGTCTCTCATAGTCCAGGGAGGTACGTCTTGGGTCATTCACAGCAGCATGGACAATGACTGAGTCATATTTGTACTTGCCTTGGAGTGACTCGAGTGCTTGTGTTATGTGGCGGATCCTAGTGCCCGACAGGCAGCTCACTGTGACCTTTTCCTTGTTCAGCCTGGTGAGCGGGACGTCAGTGTGCCTGACGATAGTCACCTATTACAAGTGTATCAGGTGTGTTGTTTAGCCTTAAGGGCTGTGACTGTTCAGCACACTGGCTTTGTGAGCTATGTGTTGCATGTGTTTTGTTTTGGGGTAGCGGTTGCTTGGGTGTCTGCTTTGGAGGTCTCTGCTGCTTAGGCAGATTTTTATTTAGAGCCTTTGAGTATGTTTTTGTGTTTGTGTTGGGTTTGCTGTCGTGGTAGGTCTATGTGAGACTGGAATTGTAGTGAGTGTGGTTTCCTTCTCTTGACTGGTTATGCCAGTACTGAGTTGAGAGAGCTTAGCCTCCAGTTTGGCTATATGGTTGCATCTCTCACATGCGCTGGAATTTGTTGGGAGGAGGATAGGGTTGTCTGTGTACATGAGGCAGTTGTAACATTGCCTCAAGATTCCCAGATTCACCAGCTGGACCGGAGAGGAGATTGACAACTGACCTTTTTACATGCTAGAATAGTATTGGGAATGCCTTTTATAATTGAAAAAAAGGGGCCAATGCGGAACAAGGTACTCAAGGGGAGTTTGTGAGGGTGTAGTGTTTTTAATTTTTTAGTGCTATCTTATATAATTGCTTTAGTGAGCAAGTGCCAGGTAACTTAAATACAATGTGTTGCAGGTAACTTAAATGCAAAAATGACAAACAGTAACTTTCTTTCAAGTGAAACAAGGAAATAAGTACAGTAAGCAATGCAGATATCACTAGGGATCCACAGAAGCGCTGAAAAGCCGTGTTTTAGGTGGAATTAGCATTTCAGGGACATAACAAGTAAACAAACAACAAGCATACAAATAAAGCTTTATTCAGCAGGCCTGGATCTAGTCTATGCTACAGCAAACAAGGTGTACCAATTTCAGTAAGAAGCAAGGACAGACTGAGCAAGAAGACAGTGAAAGAAATTAATCACACACTCAACACATGAGTTGATAGTTACTCAGTGACTTTTGGAGTGAAAAAAGAGTGGAGTGGAAGAGCCTATAGGAAAATGAGAATCTTTAGGGGAGAATGCAAGAGTCTGATATGGTGTTGGACTGGGTACTGAGGCAAGAAAGTGTAACGTGGGGCTGTAGAAGTGACCAGAGGAGTGCAATGGACAGAATGGTGTGGTAATGAGAGGAAGCAGAAAGGCAGATGAAAACAGACACCAGTGAGAATTCATGGAGTTGGAGACAAATCCAGAAGTGGCTATGCAAAAGCTAACACTAAAAATTAACCAAGAGGAAATCTGACAGAGAAGATTACTTCAGAACAATGGGGAAGAGTACAGGGGGATGTAGGAGAGGATATAGATGCATAATGGTGAATGAGGCAGCTAGCACAGACTAAGTAAAAGGGGATGAAATACTGGAACTGGAGGGAAAAGTTTGCAGATAAGATGGTTAGGGACATGGCGAAGGAAATAAAGGAGTTGACAATCAGTGTATGAAAAAGGAAGGTGTTCATGATTGAAGCCACAAATAAATGGAGAAATAAGACAACAGCACAGTGAAACCAGTTTTAGGACTGAGATGCACAAAGACATTGGACAAAGTAACAAAGGTTTTTAACAAGGACGAGGGATGGACTCCTTTTGGTGCATGTAGACATCAAGGTCTCATTAAAGGAAACCATTCTGGTGGTAGGAAGTACTACCAGTGTGATGGCACAGAGAGAGACAAGATAGGTATGCAAGTAGTGTTCTCAGTGATGTTGCCTCTGCCAGCAGTTCTGATGGTAGGAAGTGCTTCCAAATTCCAAAAGATGCCAGGATAGGGATGCAAAAAACATTTTCAAAAGTGTTGCCTATGACCGCAGTTCCAGTGGTAGAAAATACCACCATTTTCTGATGGATGCTAGAATAGGGGTATAAATCAATCCATCCAGCCATGACCCCTTTTTCCAATTTTTGCGCATGGGGTTGGGTGTCACTTCTACAGTGACAATCCACAGCCAAGGTTCACACCATTGGGTGGCTAGCCCTGCCACGGATGCCCACTACACATTCACACCTGTGACCAATATATTGTGTCCAATTCACCTACTTACATGTCTTTGTAATGTAGGAGGAAATGGGAGCACCTAGGGACCCCACCCCCCCCCCACACAAACACACTGGGACATGCTTGGTCTGTACATTAGGCACCAAAGTCTTATCTCCTCATTTTTTTTTTGGCTCACATAGGTTTTGACAATAGAACAATAGATGTGGGTTTTAAACATCTTGTAAGTCCTCATTGCACTCAAGCTAGCGTTAGTTGAAAGCTGCAAAATCATTACTTTTGCATTAGCACTAATGTCAGGGTTTATTTATGATTATTTTCAGCATTTTGTTTAAAGACATTTTTTGGTTTTAAATCCAAGTTTTAGAGAGCTGAAATTGGCATTTTTAAGTTGTGCAAAGCATTTTAAAACAGTTTGACTGTTTTATTTAATTAATTGACTCTGATTATTGTAATTGGTGATTTTTAATTGTTTAATTGGCTCAGCAGTTTAATATAAATGCACTGCACTGCCAGAACAACATTGTAACTTGACAAAGCCTGGGATTGCCAGGCGAAAGCGCTTGTTTTATTCTGCATTAAAGAAGATTTCGTTTTCTATGCTGTTTCTGGAGTTGGATTTTCACCAGTTTATCTGCTTTTACAAGGAGGTTTCTCAGTGAGATTTGTTAACTTTGGGCATTTTGCTCTACAACTACAATTTGTCCTGGAAGCCTTGGTATGCTGACTTCTTGCCAGCACTGTTTCTTAGTTTGTTTTTTGCCTTATTACCCCAGCTGAGAAACCAGGGAACCTCTTGGGTTTGAGGTGACAGCACTATCTGCTGTGCAACTGCCCCCCCCCCCCCCCCACGCACAGAGACACGTTGTGGAAACACCATTTTCAGAAGAATTGCCTGTGCCAGCAGCAAGCACACTGTAGGGGTAGGGAACTGGAGAGTATAATGACTGAGGTGAAAGAGCAGAAGCAGGACAATAGAGCAGGTAGATGCTGACCGATGGAAAAGCTGTATGTCAGGGTCAGGCTCTTTCCTAGCCTAGAAGGGAGACCGGTGTTCAGAGCTGGTTGGAAAAGTACAGCACCTTTATGTTAAAAAGGAATGGAAGTTAGCATTTCACATACTTTGGGGTATACAGGTATTTGTTTAGTAGAAATAAAGGAAGAAGGGGTACAAACAGTGGGTCCTCAATCATACCTTTGTAGTATAACTTTGCAGAATCAAGAGTCTAAGCAAGAAATGAGGGAGCTAAAGACTCTGTGATGTATACAGGGAGGGTAGACACTGGTGGTATCAAACAAACTTGGGCCATAGACAAGATGGTGGTACATGAGAGTCTTGGGTTATATAGTGTATCATTTCTCAAAAACCACAAATGAAGAGGGTTGGAGACTGGAGGACAGAACACACAACTGCTGATATGGAATTTTAAGTGAACAGATGAGTTGGGAGAGAGTTCTAAATATTAGGGAAATGGGGACAAACTGAGCGAGTACGTATGTTGAGATAATCTTTGAGGGAAGCGATTCTAAGGACATGGGTATAAGGAAAAGGCAAAACAGTGAGGCAATCTTTCAGAACGGTGAGGTTAACAGTTAAAACTAACATCGGGCATATAAGAGTTTGAAAAGAAGGTGGTGAGGTGAGGGAGACAGAGCTGAAGGAAGGCATAAGGGAAGCAAAGGAGATGAGGACAACACATCTGCAAGCTGAAAAGGGAGTTAGCTGAATGAGTCAAGGTGGAATAAAGATTTTGATAGGTATGCAACAAAAATATGGAAGCAGGAGACCAACTTTGACCATCCTGAGCAAAGATGTATCGTGAACCATAGTAGACTGAGGTACTGAAATAACAGTGGACAGACACCAAAATGGAGGAGGTTAATGCAGCACTGACTTCCTTAAAGTGGGATAAATCACAGCAACCAAGAATCTGGGCACCGTGCTATATAAGAGTATCTGAAAAAGATCTACGCTCATTTTAAATGCATTTAGATTAGAGGACACTTGTTAGTAATAAGCAAGTCTTTTGTATTATTTGTTTACTATAAATGTTACCAAATATTTCTCAAACATTTACAGCTTGGCATAGCTCGGTGATTAGGATGCCTGATTCTACTCTGCATTACACTGCATATATCCCTTGCATACCATCAGGTATGAGCAAAAATCCCTGGAAGTTTAAGTATCATTACAAATGAGGAACTTTGTGAATGCTTTTAGACTTTTCTTACATGTTTATGGTAGCTTTTTTAATGTCAGCATAACATATGTTACATTCTGCTGGATATATACAGTGACTTTTTCATCTTCTCTTACAATTGAGATTTGTTTAGTGTTTATACATAGTTTTTGAGTGGCTTTTCTAGAAATATATTTTCATTTCCCTGTTACTGATTTATTAACGATATATAAACAAAGTTGCTTAACATGCTCCTGGCAGTATCATCTGGTCACCAAACAAGGTAATAACATTCATAGATCTTACGTTCCTTGTTCTTATTGCTATAAGTTGCTTTGCAAAAAAAATCCTCCCTACTTTTTTTTTTTTTTTTTTTTTTGAAAACAGTATTACAGTTCATATAGAGGTAACATCTGATGTTTTCTAACCTGTAGTGAGGCTACCAACAACCCAGTGTTTTCTAAGATCTAAATAAGGCATTTTCCATTACACTAGAAAAAGAGACTATGGGACAATTCCAACAGACTTGGTCTCTAAGTGTCTTTTTGAATTGATGAAGACTTAGGGCCAGAGTCCAAAAGAATTACTCTCAAAGTTCCATGTACTATAAGAGAAGTTCAACTCACCCAGACTCACTGAATTATCCATTTTCATGCAGGAAATCAGATTCTATAAAAATGTTTCCCTTCACTACAGAGAGCAGGGTATCTAAATTATTCCACTGCTAATAACTACTGACATGGAAATTTCAGAATCTGAGAAGTCTGTTCTGTTATTACACTTCATGTACTTGGTACAAAACCGAGAGTTGCTTCTTTCACTGGGAAAACTGACATAATCTTTATTCTTTAAGGGACTGTAGTCAAAGAAAATGAGTCCTCAGCAAAAATGAGGCTTCAGCAATACAAGTGAGAAAAGAATGGGTAACTAGTGAATGCCTTAATTTTCGATAAAAGCATTCTGCCCCTTTTAAGTCCAAAAGTGAGTATAACTCTCATGCAACCCTATGGCACAGAGGGTTGAAGTCCTGATTGTAATTGAGATGACCCTTGTTTGATAGGCAGTGCTACTGTGGGATGTATCTGCTACACATTTTTATCAGATGTTTGCATTCTTTCTCCTGTGTTTTATGACACAAAATTTGTGCTTCTCAGTTTGTCTTGAAAACAATTGAAATGCCTTCTGCTTTCAGCTTCTGTACTGCAGAAAAGTGTTTGTGTACGCGAGTCGCTGTCTAGATAACTATCATAATTTACCAGCTGTTGTTTAAAAAGATTTCTCAATTGCTTTGTTACTCAACAATAATTGTGTCTGATTCCTACAGCAAAGCCACTCAGTACACCATGAGATATTTTAAGGTCTCTGATCAGTTTAGCCATATAATAAATTAGCTGATTAACTGGTCCATTCTTACCGAGTCTTTGGGTCATAACCTCTGTGCCCTTACCCTAAGGATAGTAGAAGTAAAAGAATAATTAGCCAAGACTTGTGCCCCTGCCCCTCCCCACGGCTAAGGATCACCATGTCACTCTGAATTTCAGTGCTGGACTGAACAATTATGACATTCTGCACTCCCACCCCTGTGGCTATGAGTGTGTTTAAGAGTAACTGATCAGCAGTGGGAGTAGAGGACTATCAGCGGAAGTGTTGTGTTGTTGTTTTTTTTTTTCCCTCATTCTTCTTACTAGCCTGGTACAAAACACTAAATGGCTCCATCCATAGCCAGGCATACACCATATATACTATAATACAGCATGTACTTTTTTATTAATATTTCAATTTGTTCAATGAGATATGCTAGGTTTTATTCTTTAACTGACATGTTTACCTTGATTTATAGTTGTACATTTTATTAAAAGTCTATTCAGAAAACTTTCTGGCTAAATATTTCAAGAATTTATTTATGTATTTATTTTCCAAAAATGAAAAGGTATACTGTGCAGAAGCACATACTGTCTTCCTTACTGTAGGGAGATGGCTACATTATTGAATATGGTGAACACTTCAGTAATCCTGGCTACTACTCGGATCAGTAGCACATAAATGTGAAGTGTTTGATTCTTGTGCTATTCAAAACACTTGAAACTTGGCATAGGAGGTAGAAACCGCTTTTTTGCCCAACACTATTCTGCTGCACTTTGTTTTGTAGTTGGTTTTAGGCCGTTTTTGGTGCACCATGTATGTGCACATTCCAGTCTTTTTTAAGGTGTTTAGTATTTGTTTACAAGTGGATAACAATACTTGGCTTACAGTCATCAACAAACTTGTTCAACCACACTTCAGGCATATTGGCTTGAATGCCTACAAAATACATGCAAAACAGGTGAGAGCTCAGGACCGATCCCTTCAGTACCCCACTACTGATGATTTTAAAATCATAGATGATAGCAGCAACATTTACTCTTGGATCTACTGTACTATTATTAAGCTATTGCCATCTCATACCCATAATGGTGCAAAGAACAAGTTAGGTTTTATTTTATTCATTTGGTAAAAGAAAGCAAGAATAAAGCAACTTAAAATGTCCTAGTCCTAGAAATAATAATGTTACAGGCCTACAACTGGTCAGCCAGTGAAGAATTACAAGCAAGTTGGCTGGTTTAATGCTACAAGAGATTGTAATAACCACAAACTGTAGCCTTCATACTGAACACCTTATAGACAAACTTCCAAGAATATACTAACCTATATTCCAGGAGTACAGCATGGAGTTTCTGGAACTGTATATTACTTCCCAGAATGCAGCTCCCATAGTCCAGCTGTAACCCACCATCACCCGAGGTAGTGTATTTTCAGCACAGCCTACCTCTTCAGTAATGTACAAGTCCTGAATGGCAAGCTTCAGCAAAACAACTCATTTACTGAACTTGATATTCAGAAAGAAATCTGACAAAATATGTAAGAATAAAATAAAACTACAGTAAATGTGCCAGAGGGTTTTACTTTTAAATTCATATCATTGTACAACTTATTTTTTAAAAAGGGTATGCAGCAGCATATGTGCTATGTGTTTGGCCACACACTTAGCTAAGTGTCTTTTACATTTGTATGCTGAATCTGATGCCATCTTCTCTGCAGTACACTTTAATCTGTGAATAAGCTGAAGGACTGATTTCAGAAGAAGGCAGGCATAGGTAAGTATTTTACTCGTCCATTTCAGTACCTGCAGTATGATGGACATTAAGAAAAGCTACATAAAATGGATTCACTTTGCTTTGGGTTTTGTAAGTCTTTGACCTTTGGGGGTCTGTAATAATAAGGTATTCATCACAGATGATATGGCTTTTTTCTCTAAAAGCCATATTCTGAGCTCTGGCACTAAACAATGTATTGCAATTGTATCCAATTTAAACTTGGATCTGAACTACATGACTCCTAACCTGAAAGCCACCAAACTAGTGCACAGTACAGCAGTGTAGAAACGGCAAGGTCTCAAGCAAAAATGCCACAATATTAGAAAAAGGCAAGTAACTTCATTACACATCCAATGTACATAGTCCGTGTGGATCTGCAGATAGTTAGCCTGACTTCTACAAAAGAGTAGAAAATGCAGAAGTAAGAGAATTAAATGGGTAATGGAATGGAGACTGTATAGCAATAACAGAAGATCAGGAAGAGGCAAAAGAGAACCAAAAAGTGGGAGACCTATGTAACGTAGATGCATGACAAGAAAATTCAGCTGAGCAAGAAAATGGATACAGTTTTGTTATAAGGGGTCTATATCACATAGTCAAAGTGTCAAAACTTCAACTATGTAAATATCAAACCCAAAAGTTTGAAAACTGAATACTCCGAACACTCAGAACAGCGAATTTCTTTTTTTTGTCCCCCCCCCCCCCCAGGGAAAAAAAATTGCTGCTCCAGTACAAAACACGGAAACACACTAACATTACTTACTGTTCCTAATGTGGGGGGCTTTGCCCCCCACACTCGCCCTACATAAATATACCAATTCTGAGATTGCACCACAGTGGAGGAAATAGTAAAGCAGTGGAAATGGCCCACATAATTCTTTCCCTGGAAAGAATTGGATGTTCTGCAGCTTCGTTATTTTTAGACTTCGGACTTCCCAGTTCGAAGGTTCGGCGTTTGGACTTCAGAGTGTTCGGACTTCTGATATACACCTGTTATAAGATACTGCAGAACAAGTTGAAGATAGAGATGCAGGAACAAGACAGGTAGAAATGAAAATACCAAATGACAGTTTAGTGCAAAACATGAAGAAAATTTAAAACTGAACAGATGGAGTGGGATAAACTGCCATAATCAATATAGTTTGCCAATAATAACCATGCATACATACAAATATCTTAAGTGGGAGAAGAAGAAAATTGACTGTACTTTAAATGTCTAAAAAAACAAGAAACAAGATGCGACATGCTTACAAGATATCAAATGTGCAGGGGGATATTGCAGAGAACTGGTGTAGGCAATGTTAATAAAATATATATTTTACCAGGATGAGAATGTATAATAGGTATGTACCTACAATGTAAACAAAAGAGCAGAATGAAGCATGTAGGCCATATTTAATTGGAAATGGAATAATGTTTTTGTCAAGGGAGCTTAATTGCAAATTCACTGAAGCATAAAGACTAATGAATTGCACTGAAAAATTAATCTTACAAAATTTATACTGCTCTACCTACATGGAAAATAAGCAGTTAGTAAAAAATCTGTGAATAGTTATATTGATGAGAAGGAAAAAAATGAACTAGTCATCTTCATTGGAAAATGTGCCCAGTTTTGTCCAGTGCAGCTAACTTCATCAGGCTCTGTGCATTTGCAATTATTTACACTCAGTAATTATAAGGAAGTATATCAATAGATTGTGCAAAGCAAAACCATCCATAGAGAATGATGCTTTGTGAAAATTAATCCTTTTAGAAAAAGGGGGTTGACCCCTGCTTTCATAAGCACCAATAGGAAACTAGCTTAAGGGATACCTGTAGGAGCTAATGGCCAATGGAATTATTGACTTAAGTGGAAGGAGCCATTCTAACAAGAAGTGGCTTTGAAAAAACACTGAAGAGGAAGTCCTGGTGTAAAGAAACACATAATACGCAGTCAGTGCTGCTGCCAGCAAAACATGCCAGTAAGAGTTAGCTAAATAAAGTACGGGATTTCAAAATAGTCACAAAAAAAAAAAACCTCTAAGACTGCCTTATTTGCACCAAAAATGGTCTGTAGCATAACAAATGGACAGTGTCTTCTCTTGCATTTCTTGGTATTGAGTTATGACCTTGTCTCCAAGCATTTATCTGTGTTAGACCTTCTTGAAGGGTATTGTCATCTTCAAGAGATTAAATGACTTTTCCCAGTTTTCAATCATATGTGAATGTGGTTAGCAGAGGTTTTTGACGTTGGCTTTGTCATCTGAGAAGTTGATGCCAAAGAGGAGTGAGCCTAACATACAGCCCTGATGGACTCCACTGATGATGGCACCTTTTTTGGAGGTGGCCTCATTGATTCTAGCACAGTATTATATTAAAGAAATACAAAAATGCATATAAATATGATACAGGAAATCTAAAGGATATAATATATAGGCAACATAAGTTGGAATAGGTATGGAACTAGCCATAACCAACAGAACAAAGATGCTGTCCACCATAAAAAGGAAACCAATATGGTGGTCCCCTGCCATTAATAAACTCTACAAGGCAGAACAAGGTAATTGCTGTAAAACTGGAATAAAACTCCAATATGCTGAAGAAAAAGCCCAACGTCAAAAAACTTCTTTATTAAAATAACACAAAGCTTTCTGGTCTACACCCTTTCTCAATGTCAGTACAAAACACATGTATTAACTTAGTTTAAATAACAGCAAATCACATCATGTGACTACAGCCAGCTCATCACGAGTGCCATTTAAAACAGACACCTATAATCTATAAAAAAAAAAAAACTTGTGTGTGTGTGTATGTATGTGTATATATGTGTATATATATAATGTGTATGTATATAATATATGAATCCTACAAACATCAAAGTTTACTTTGTTGCAACTTAACCAGCACAGGTTTAATGGTCACAGCAGTATTATGGCCGGGTTTAATATCTGCTCTTAGTCTCAATAGCCAGCTATATTCCTTGTTCTCTAGTAAACTGTTTATAACATTTTTTAACAGCTTCAAGCTTGTCATCTAACTGCTGCAATCTTCTAACATTTTTTGGTAAATCACAAGCATGTCAGAAAAACAAGCCATTTCCATAATTTTATTTTCAAGATCCATCATTTCTTCTTTCATAAGGGTCATATAGTCCAAACCTAGCATTAAATTTAGCTGTTGCCAGCGTTTCAAGAGTTCTGGATAAACATTTGCATAGCTAGGCATTTTTAACATTTGTAAGCCAAGTGTGACAATTCCCAAGTCCAAATATACCAAAAAACTCGTGCGCTGCCATTGAAAGCGCTTAAATGATCCCACTTCCCTTTCCAACAGTTCTAGCCGCTTACCAAAATCTTCTGTAGCTTGCATAGGTATCTCCATGCCTGTAGAAACACCAGACTCATGAGTGGATTATCTTCCTTGCATAAAAGATAGACAAGACCACAAGGAAACTTAAAGAACGTATCCTAGAACACAAATCGGACATCAGAAGAGTGAATAAAGAAATGCATTGTGTAGGCCTATTATGTGTATGAACACTGACCACATCTTTAAGTTTAGGGTTATAGAAATGGTGGATAAAGACATCGGGGGGGGGGGGGGTGATATAAATAATTTTTACTAGAGAACAAGGAATATAGCTGGATATTGAGACTAGGAGCTGATATATTAAACCTGGCCTTAATACTGCTGTGGCCATTAAACCTGTGCTAGTTAAGTTGCAACAAAGTAAACTTTGATGTTTGTATGATATATATTATAGATGTATATTAGATATATATATATATATATATATATATATATATATATATATATAGATTTATCTGTTATATAGATAAGTTTTTTATATGTTATAGGTGACTGTTGTAAATGGCACTCGTGATGAGTTGGCTGTAGTCACATGATGTGATTTGTTCCTATTTTAATTGAGTTAATACAAGTGTTTTATATTCACAATGAGGGTGTAAACCCAAAAGCTTTGTGTTGTTTTAATAAAGAAGTTTCTTGACATTGGGCTTTTCATTAATAAACTCTATAACAGAAGTAAGAAACTGTTGCAGAAAAAGGCGACATCCCAAGACTGGTAAAACTCCCTTATTAGCCTCAACAAAAAGTTGAGATCCCTCATCAAAACCAGTAAAGACTGCTATGAAGGCATAATTTTGGCAGAGACTAAAAACAACTACAAAGCCTTCTATAGTTTAAATCAAGAATTTCCACAGGAATACCCAGGTTTGCTCAGAGTTACTGCCCCCCCCCCCCCAATGGACCAATCACAATACCGGAGGAATGCCAGGCACCCAGCATTACTGTAGCACAGGTTAAAGCTGCATTGTCCAAGGCCAAGAATACAGCTTCCATGGAACCCGACTATCTCTGGATGTATTCTACATGAACTACAAGGTGAATCGACACCACATCTGTGTGCTCTGTTTAATCACACCTCAGGCTTTGTTCCTACCAAATGGAGCACTGCTACAGTCATCCCTCTCCATAAAGGGGGAGTGGCTACACACCCTGGGAATTATCACTCTATTAGCCTGATGAGTCTGAGGGTATCATAATGGACCTAACTAACGAGGATATAGGAAATCTCCAAACTCTAGATCTTGCGCAATTTTGTTTTCTGAAAGGTAGATCATGTCTACTCAGCCTGGTTGACTTCTTTGAGTCCGTCACCAGAGCTGTGGATGAGGGCAAGGCAGGTTCATACAGCCTACTTCGATCTGGCCAAGGCCTTTGATACCATTCCCCACTCAGAAATTATTGATAAACTTGCCAAACTAGGCATCAACCCCTATATCACTAGGTGGGTTGCAAATTGGCTCCCAGAACCCACAGTGTGGAAGTAGCAGACTCCAAGTTAGACTGCCAACCAGTCATGAGTGGAGTCCCACAGGGATCTGTCCTGGGTCCACTCCTGTTTGGCATCTACTTCTCAGAAGTCCAGGCCAACACGGAGGGACTCTGGCTGACCAAATTTACAGATAACTGCAAGCTGGGAATGATTATCAACTTCCCAAGTGATGCTGACATCCTACACAAAGGCCTCACTGAGACCAATGACTGGTGTCGAAACCATGGCCTTAAGCTTAATGCCAAAAAATGAGTCATCCCTTTTGGACAAAACTCAGTTCCCACTAATTGCTAAATTGATTGGGGCCCACTAAACACTGAAGCCATTATAAGAGATCTGGGGACACAGGTTGACAGCAAACTCCTTCGACCACCACATTGCCACTGTGGTCAAAGTCCTATATGGCACGTCTCATTACCAAGGGTTTTGCATTCGGGAAGAAAGAGGTCATCATTACTCTCTACTCTTCCCTTATTAGGCCAGTCATCGAGTATAATGCCCCATTTGGCAATATACCTCACTAGATTCATGTAACGGCTGGAAAGGCCACAAAAGTACCTCATGAAGAAGATCCTAGGCCTTAAACATATGTCCTACATGGACAGACTCAAAAAAAAAAAAGAAAAAAAAAAAACACCAGATATTCACTGTTTCGTATGGTCTACTAAGAGGCGATTTCTGCTTGACTTACAAAGGCATGTCTGACCCATCTCTGTTAGAAATTCTACATCTAAAGAAATCCCAATCCTTTAACACCACATGCCCCAGTGACCTCAACCTCATTACCACAATAAACAGAACATGCTGGAGGAACAGGTTCATAACCCAGATACTGCCCATGCTCTGGAATAGACTTTCCATACATGTCAAGCAGAGCACCTCACTGGCTCTCTTCAAGAGAAATCTTGATGAGTGGATAGGAAATAGAAAGATCACTCCAGTGGCTTTACTTCGGAGCTAACATCGAGTAGCATGATGCCAGGGCACTTCTATGGGCTAGGCTTGTAAAGGATCCAGGGCCATTAGCCTAGTACACACCTATGAATCAAAATAACTAAAAGAAGATGGGGCCACAGTAAAGAAAGTAGAATTGCAATATAGAAGGAAAAGGTGAAGATATAGTGCCTGATGCTTGAGAATTACTTGTGGAAGAATAGGAGTAAATGTAGAACAACAGAAGAAAAACTAAAAAATGTAGAGCAATATTTTTGAAATTACATTAGTGATAAAAACAGTGAAATAAAAATAATACAGAAAATAGTATATACTTAGAGAGACAAAACTGATGGGGAATAGGACCCAAGAACCATTTATTGCAGCGTAGACACCTTCTTGTATCTAAGAAAGTAAACTGGTTCTTACCCTAAAGCATACAGAAGAAGCGATGAGAACAGATGGTCAATGAAAAGATAAAATGTGAAATAAAATTATTTTGAAAGAAATGCTAGGAAGTGGAGGCAGGTGAAAATATAGAATATGCAGCTTGGATACAAGACATTTAATTAAATCAAGTGTGCTCAGTAATGGAGAATATTAGATAACTGCATTCTTGGAGTTAAGTTGAAGATTTGTTATGAATAATTACCTGGAGAGGATTATTTTTGATCTATGAATAAGCATGTATAGGATATAATTTGTCAGCAAGAGCATAAATAAGTGTCAAATAAGCATGCTATTATTACTTTAATGGATGACATGGTAAAGGAAATGCATGTTAAAGAAAATGCCAAGGACACACACTGAAAACTAAGCACAGTGTGAAAAAATTAGGAATTTAAGGGAGAAACCAGGAAATTTAGTTTTTTAAACCAGGAAATTTAGTTTTTTTAGAATGAACACATGGATATGGCTATGAAGGGGAAATAAACTGCACAGAGTGTTTTGTGTGTTTTTTTTTTTTTTTTTTTTTTTATTTAATTAGGAATAGTCTGGGGAGGGAAGAACATACAGAGATGAAGTAAGAAGCAGCACTGAAGGAGGAAAGATCTAGAACAGTGTCATGCTTAACTTCCCAAATTCAAACAGTGAGCAGATATGGCAAGACACAACTTTGTTGTGCCTTATACAGCTCTGTCTATAAATAAGGACAGACATCATGAATTTTTACTTAAGCTTTGTCAGGCAGTAAAACCCAAACACGTAATATTTTATAGGTGACTTCAACTAACAATAGACTTGTGTGATTGGACTACACATCCATTAGCTATACTGAGCAGAAGTGTTTGTATATACTATTAAGAAATGAAATCCAACAATTGGTCACAAAAAATACTCAAAATAAGAATTTATTATTGCAACTAATGTTCACCACTTCATGACTTCATTTAAAGTAGTGACCACATTAAGGACATCATATCATAATGTTGTGATACTCACAGAAGATGATGTTATTTGGCGATCAAAACAAATTAAAATATATGACTTTGGAAGAATTTAACTATTCCTTATTAAAATTTAAAGGCAGAGATTGTGGGTATTTTATATTGGAAAGTCCTGTATAATTCTGTTGAATTCACTGTAGCATGTATAAATACCAGTAAAAGGCAAGATACTTGCTCCAAAAGTTAAAAACTATTAAAATAAAGGAAAGTATTTTAAATATCCAGTAAATGGGACTAAGGCTAAACTTTTGTCAAAACGGCTGCAAAATGAAGTGAAATTTTAAACCATCAAATATGAAAGCAAATTAACGTGTAATTGATTGTGTAAAAGCAACACAAATATATAGTATGTTGTCTTGATGAAAATCTTAAATGAATATGAGATCCAAAACATAACTGATTCAATATTTTCAGGGCAATGTATAAGCAAATAAAAATGGGGCGGACAGATACCCAGGGCTTAATGATATGATAAACATTTAAGTATTTGAAGGAGAGGAGACTTTTTGTAAATAGATAAGAAGTGTTCTTATTCTGGGTTTTTTATATTTAATAGGTTGAGTACATTTAATTGTTTTTTAATTGATTTTTCTTATTTAAAGAGTTGTGTGTGTGAAGGTTTTTATTCTAATGAAGTTTGTATCGATGTAAGTGGAGATTAAAATATCGGCACGCTAATTCCAGTGTTGGTGTTCTTACTATTTCTATCTCTGTTGGTCAAGGTGGTTTACAACAAAATTACCCAAAGAGTGACTGGTTATGATTAGTGAGACAATCGTAATACTTTTGAAGTGCATGGAGCTTTATCTGCTGTTTTGCTGGCTTTGAAAGCCATAAACATTTAGTGGTGACTGTCTGAATAGCAGTACAATGCACTTAATTACTTCTACACTCAGCTTTCATGTCTCAACTTTCTAGAATTTCGAAGAACATCCAGATTATTGCTTCATATTTTTGATCCATTTTTTTTGAGGATTGAAGTAACTAAATAATGACATGCATTTCAGTTTGAGTTGGTATCCTTCAGATTATGCAGGTGAACATGCATCTTGTTATTCTAGAAACAATGTTTTTTATAGGAAGTTAGTGGTACATTTAAGGGTAAGGACACAGGCAGAAACAGATGTTTTGTTCTGCCTCTGTCATTTTCTAGTTAGTAATGGCAGATATCACTGCTGAGAGTAGGATCTGTCCTTAACTTTCTGAGCAGGTGCCTAACATTTTTTTAGAGAATGGGCTACCTGTAGATCGGCACCCTAATTGGAGAATGAACATTCTCCAGCAGGATGCTGATCTACAAGTAATACCCACTGAAAAATGAATGAATCTGCCACTTCATGGCAGTTCCCTATTTAGTAAGTGAACAGTTAATGTAGTGAACATTGTTTAATTGACAGCTAAATGTTAAAATCCCGAAAACACAGAACCGTGATTTTTTTTTTTTCCCCAGGGAAAAAAAAATCACTGGGCCGTTTTCCTCCACTGTGGTATATTTATATTTAAGTAGGGGGTGTGTTTGTGTTTAGTTTTTTTTTTGGCTGACCAGCAATTTTGTTCAGAATTTTGTGTTTTTATTTTTTGTTTGGGTCGATTATACAGCATCCGCTATTTTAAGCATTCTGTTATAATATAGAGCCTTCACGGCAGCATATCAAGCTACTGTGGAGCTCAGACAGAAAGTAACTTAACTGTATCCGTTATTTTATGCTAGCTAAGCTGTTTAGCAAATGTAAAATATATAATAAAAAAAGTGTGGGTATGTTTGTGTGAATTTTGTGTGTATGCATGCATGAGAGTGGAGCAAGATCAACTGAGCCATTATTTTACATTCACTAAGCAGGGCTTTTGCCGTTTAGCAAGAGTAAAAATTAATGAAACAGAAAAGTGTGTGTTTTTCTGTCTGTGTGATTGGGTGCTTGCATGTATGAAATCAGAAGTGTGTGTGTTTGTGTAGAGTGAAAGTGATTGAGCACTGGTAGCAGCAGTAAGAGGTTTGCACACCTCTTAGTTGAAAAAAATTGGCTAAATCCTAAGATAAAGGGAGAACAATGGCTCAAAAATAGGAACAGATCTTAAATATTGCTCTTATAAAATTACAAAGTAACTTCAATAACAAGATTTGTGTTGGCATGAATTTTCTGATGGAAATAAAGTCCGAAAGTCAAATGCATGTCATTATTTAATGACTTCAATCCTCAATGACTGGCAAAAAAAAAAAAAAAATTAGGTCGTGTTATTTTGAGTGTAAAATTCTTTCTCCAATACCCTTATACTACAGCAAGTTTGAAACATTAGGTGGAGGAACTATTTTGCATTAAAAAATAATATAGTAATAAAAAGTTAAGTAAATCACAACAGTTTTACAGCCAGCCGATACTCTAAGTGGAATAATGCCCTTTGGATTGTATGCTACTGTGTAACACCCTTCCAGGGGTGTAAAGGCCACCCACCTGCAATGTTGGGCCTTATAACACCCCTGGGCGGGTGTTATTTACACAGTAACACACACCCTGTTGGACATTATTGCTTGCTTAAGGTCGGGTCACATGTCACTCTGGCACCTAACTGGTTTGTCTTTTTCTGGATATCAGAATATAATCCCCATGCTCCATACACTGCACCATGTTTTTCACATACTCTGTAAATCAACAGAAGTAATTAGAATTGGTACAATGGAAATTTTATTAAGGGTATCATTAGTAGGAATAGTAGGAATGCTAGATTATTTTGGCAGATGCAAAAAGCTGAAAATTTTACAATTCATTATAGTGGTAAATTAATATTTGCTTACATAATTTGCTAACTATTGATTTATGCAAAATAACCTAAATTGGAACATCTCTTCTAATATAACTGCATTCATGCATAAAAATACCATCTTAAAAAAAAAACTTACATAATCCAAATGTGGAATACATTTTACCATGTACACAGCTCAAAAAAACTGTTTATAAAAAAATGCAAGATATTTAGTTTGGAATTAGGCTTTTGACTCGAGGAGACCTAATGGCAGTTGAATCAGAATGCTTGTTGCAGATGGCTCCCTGAAGCTGTCCTTCTCTTAATAATTTGCATTTGAATGTCTCTTACTTTTGCTTTGATTACCATTCTGGTAGTTAATTCCACATGCTTGCCACTGTTCTTATCAATAAGTACTTCATGTTCATGTGATATCGGATCTGTCTGGATGGTTTTCCCTATTCCACTTCCATATCTTTTATCCTTAGTTCTGCCATACTAGAGTTCCATATAAACAGTTTTGGACACAGATCATGCAATGGCTCTGTCCTGGATATGACAAGAGTGTAGTCCCAGACTAATGACCCTTTCTGCATATGTAGCCTCCTTGCAGGCCTCTCTCCATCTTTGTTTTTTTCCCCTTTGCTGTCTCCATCATATTTGGTGGCTGTTCTGCTACAGCATTAGAATATGAAAACCGTGAGGTATATTATTGTTTGTTACATTGCTGCTGATTCCATGGCTGCTATTATTTTGTTAATTAGAAATGGGATTATTTTTCTTCTAAGTGTGAGGAATAAATTGTGAATTTTGCTGCTGTCAGTCTTTTAGCTTGTCGCACTGTCCAGCTTAATTTTCTCCATAGTGGCTTTGACTTTATTTGACTTGCTTTTTTGTAGTACTGGAGAGGAAATATGGAGTTTGTTTTCCCGAGAATATAGTGCAATATTACTTGGGGGGTAGTGCTGAAAAATGCAATATTCTGCACTGACGCTGGATTTGCAGTGTAGATTGTTAATGATTACAATATTATGATAATCATCATCATGTTTTTACTCTTGGGACAGTGTTATTTTTATTTAATAATTGTACTCTGAGTAGTATGAATTAATAATACAGTGTATTTGTCTGCTTGTCCCATATAATGGTTTGGTTTTATGTTTTAATTTCTTGTTTCTAAAATGCTTAAGAACCAAGCACTCGGAACTTCAAGTCGTATTCAATCCCTAGATTGGCTTCAGTGGTACAAGACATTGTTCTTGTCCAAACTAAACTTAAGCAGACAGATTTCTAACTATGCTATCAATCACTCCAGATCTCTCAATTCTTTGGCCATATTTTACACTCTCATCATATTAATTTTTAATTAATGAATTTAATTATATCATGGACACTTTTTTTAGCCATGACCAAAACCACAAGAGTGTAGCTAAATACAATAAGTGTGGGTAATTAACCAGTATGTTTTGCTGATGTGGAAGGAAACCAGAGTGTCCACACAAAGCCCAAAGTAACAAAGGGACAACATCTAAACTCCAAACAGATTGTGACTGGAGCATCAAACCCCTGATACTGGAGATATGAGGCTGATGTTTTACCATTAACGCAATGCGGTATCCAGTTTAACATTTCCAGTCAACTTGTGACTGACATGAAAAGGCCTATGTATACAAAAGGAGAGCATACAAACTCCATAGAGAAACCAGATATCAGGAAATAGTCACAGGCTGTGAGGCAGAAATCTTACCAGTGAGTCATCAAGCTGTCTGCCATAAGTTTTATTCAGTTTCCCATTACTGGCATTATGCCTAGAAGATGCAAGTTTATTCTAAAACTCATCTACCCTGTCATACCACTAATTGCCACTTTTCTTGTGACACATGACTCATCAGCACAGCCCATTCCATCCTGCTTTTCAATTATTTCTATACCCATTTGCAGATTTGTCTCCTTTGCTGCATTCATTACCTTCTCCAGCTATCTTTTGTGCTGGACAGTTGCTGATATCCAGGTAGACTGTGTCCATTGTATTACCCCCAATTACTTTTCCTGTTATGCAGTCATAAAACTGGAGAAGGATGGTCTGACACTATGTCTTGGCAATGAATCCAAGGTTTCCTATTAGGCTATCACAAAAATAGGATAAAGTTGGGCTGGCAAGATTGTGCAGGCTTAAAACCTTGAAAGTTTTCAAAATGTTATATAATGCTGATAGGATGATCATATTGCAATTTCTCAGTATGTACTTTTCAGCTATTATAAAAAGGAATTAGTTGCATCTTCCCCTCCATTCTCATGGTACTGGGGATCGGGTCAGAATTCCATGAGAGGTTTTACCAGAGCATCAGCTGCACTCTCTCATCAGCTGGGGGGGGGGGGGCACCATCCAATTCCTGTACTTTGTCCTCCCTGACTGTGCTCTTAGCTTTGTCTCTACCCTGAATGAGCCTTTATCTTTCCAACTAAGTCCATTTTGTGAGGCAACCTTGGGGTAGTAATGAATACTTACAAACTTTTCATGGAAAATAGTGTGTAGAAAGCTGCTCAGAGTCCTAGGCTTCCCATATACTCACCGTTACACTTTATTTTCCTGTTCCAGTTTACTTATTTCTTTCCCTGCTCTTGCTCGATCCTTCAAATTTCTTCCTTTCCATCACTAAAGCTTCACATCTTGATTTTATATTTTATAGTTTCATAGATTCATAGGTATATATTATGCTGATGATCACAAGGGCCTTTATAAGCCTAGCCAAGCAACTCGGCTCAGTTGCATCCCCTTTTAACCTGTGTATCTTAATTGGGAGGGATATGTTTGTTAGGAGGGATATGTTAGTAAGTTGCTAAAAAGTTATATTTGGAGAGGTATGTCATTAAGGGAATGGTTTCTGTCGGCCTCTGTCTGTAAGAGACTGGGCCATCTCAGTGATGAATTTCCAATTTCCCTTCCAATGGTTATGGTTACATTTGGTTGGGGTAAGGATGGACTCTACTTCACATGGATGGGAAGCCTATTTCAAAGAATTTGGGATCCTTGAGTCACATCGGTCTCATCAGCACATTCTATAGCCTATTTCAAAGAATTGGGATCCTTGAGTCACATCGGTCTCATCAGCACATTCTATTTATGTCACAAGCAGAGTTCAAACACAGATCACTTCTCAACAACCTATGGGAGACCAATTTATAGAGACAGGGCTCTAAAGCAACCTATGGGATACCAATTTATAGAGACGGGGCTCTAAAGCAATCTGTATAGGACTGTGTGTTAATATCCTAGATGCTCTTGGTGAGGAACCTCAGTGACCATTCAAACTGTTGCATGTGCCTACTCGGGTACATGCCCAAAGTTGCATTGTGCTCAGTATATTTGATAAGGGCTGAACAGAGTTGTACTACATCTTCCTTGGACCTGTAGAATGTAATCTTACATACAAGTTGGGAAGCATAGAATGATTTTCTTACTACCTCGCTATGTGCCGGATAAAGGCTAGGTTATTATCGACATATGTTCCCAGATTTCTAATTGTGTGGTCAACTCTTAGGGGTGCCTTATCAATGGAGTAATTTGTTTGGGTAGACCTTTTTCCAAAAGGCATGATGCACTTCCTTGCATAGAGTTTTAATGTATGGCTTTGACATCAGGCATTTTGTCTGTGTTCAATTCTCTTGCAGAATGTTAGTGTCACGGGGAAAATTTATGATTGCTTCCAATTTGGAGTAGTCTGCAAACTTAGTGAGAAAGAGGCCCTTGATGTTAGCTTTACCGTCCAAGAAGTAGATGCCAAAATGGAGTTGGCCAGCAATGAGTTCCATGGTACTACACTGGTGAGGTGCCCATTGGTGGTGGTCTCACCACTCCTCCTGATATTTTGGGTCCTTTCTGTAAGCCAGGTGGTGATCCATTGAGTTTTGTAGGGATTTATGCCTAGTTTGGTAGTTTGTCCACAATACCTTGGGTATTGTGTCAAACTCCTTAGCCAGGTCTAGGTAAGTACAATGCACCATTTTTCTCTGCATCCATTACCCTGGTTACTATCTCAAAGAAATCTACCAGGCTAAGTATACATGAATATCCTTTGACAAAACCAAACTGGGATGGGTCCAGTGTCTGTAGGTTGCTAATGTCTTTGTTGATCAATTGTACGATAATTCATTCCATGACTTTGCATATTAGACTAGTCATAGTAAAGGGGCTGTAGTTTCTGGGGTCAGTTGATGGTCCGCCCTTATGAAGGGGATAACTGTTACCATCCTGCATTTGCTTGGTATGTAGCCAATTTTGAGGCTATAGTGGTCTTGATAGGTCATGCTTCAGACTATATTTAGGAGTAGACCTAGAATACTGTCAGGCCCCAATGAAGCTGTGTTTTTAGCCTTGGTGAATGTGGCTGTGACCTGTGACCTGCTCCCTGCTGATACTTGTGTGAGGAGTGGGGTAATGCCGTTGGGGATTTCACAAGTGGTGCCAGGCATAGAGTGAGGGGGGGTGGTAAGGTTTGAGCTGAATGTGTTGGCCAGCACATTCACTATGTCGCTATGCTCAGTGAAGGTGATGCCATTTGCTACCAGTTCTGCACACTGTTGCATGTTACAGTTGAGGTTTCAGACATAGCTGTAGAAGGGCTCGTGGTCGTCTTTTGCACAAGAAGCTAACTTGACTTTATAACTGGCCTTGTTGGATTAAATTAGTCCTCATAGTTTCCTGTTTTGTTAGTGAGCTTTTGTTAGTGAGCTCTTACCATTATGAGAGTTGTTCTTTCTGATGTTGGCCATAACTTTTTTGTTTTGTTATATAACCTGTTAAGATTAGGATTCCAACAGTCTGTTTGTTTTTGAGGTTTGTTTTGGGCTAACTTCTGGTAGATACAACAGCCTCTATAATAAAACAGAATGCAGGAATACACGGTCAACATGGCTAAAGGACAATAATTTTATTCCACAGTAAAAAGTAAGTGCTTATGCAATTTACAAATCACTTCTTCAGACTAAATGTAAATAAGATTAACAAGGTATTTAAATTATCTGCAACCAATCAAACCTCAAAGCTGCACTTAAGATGGAAAATGTGCACCTATTTTGCTATTTCTAACAATAAAAAGCATTATTTATACCTTAAAAATACAGCAATAACTATTTAAAAAACAAAATCACATCACAAAAATGGTTCAATTTCTATTCAGCATCAATGAGGGTGTGTCTGTGCATGTAAAGCTGGTTTTAAAGAAACAGTATAATTAATTCTGATAGGTCTATCAGCACACAGTCCATATGCATTCCTGCTCCTTCAACTCTGTTTTATTTTTCAGATCACCTCACCTGATATTTACACTAATTCAAGTACAAAAAAACATCAAAGTATGATGTACTCCCTCAGCTTTTACATGCTCTGCTAGTGCATTACTGATCTTGACATTCCTTATATCTTGAATATGTTCAAGTATACTTTCTTTAAAAGAACAATTTCTCTTGCCTATAATAAAAAGCACTGCACTCCAAACAATAATGGTATAAATATTTCTATAGGTGCAATTAGCATAAAAAGTGCATTCTATACAATACCCAAGCAATGTATGAATAAACTTCATACCTGAATGAATATATAGACAAGCACCAACTTCTACATGGATAGGTTCCTTGATGTTGTGAAACTACTAACAGCTTATCTGTGTGTGTACTGTAGCATAGTTGTCTTTTTAGTGAGTGTTTTTAAAAGAAAAATATGGTCTATCACTAATAACATCTTTCAAATCATTGGAAGCACTCAAGATATTCCAGTTGTTTTTTTATAATATTACAAAAAGACATTCCCATCACTAGAAAAAGTCAAAGGGACCCTCACTAGTTAAAGCATGGAGTTTGTATAATATCATTTACTTGTGGCTGTTCTGAAATGCCCTATCATATCTTTCAGTCGATACTTAGGCAATACAACAAACAATTACTTTCTCTTTATACCCTTTATTAAAGAAATCCATTTTCAAATCAAACATTTTTTCTAGATATTTCTCCTCATTGTACAGCCTCATAATCCTGAGAAATTGCTCCTTCAAAACATTCCTTGTAATGTGTCTTGGGTGCATACTAGTGTGAAGTAGTGAATTCTTCTTACAGGCTTTACTATATAGGCCTGTCTTGATGCAACCTAAATGAGTTTTCTTAATGGTGAAGTCTAAAACTCTATCTGTTCTACATAATATTTGTATGTAAACTTCAAGAAAGATGTTGTAGTGTGTTTAATTGACACAGTTTATTGATTTTTTTTAAAGTAGTTCTCCCCACAAGTAAAATACATTATCCATAAACCATTTTATATCATATTAGGTGTGGACAATAAGCGTGTATGCAGCCATTTACATGACTGTGCAGCGTTTCTGTGAATAACTCTGCATAGGCGGTTATGAAATTGTGAGGCACTGAATTTTGACAAACTGTCGCTTACCAGGATGAAGTTTTCTTTAGAATAATTTCTTACTGTAACAGGTTTTGCTTGGTTTTCCTGGTTTATTTTTTCATTTTGAATGAGACAGTTTTGTGATCTGACCTCACTGGTGAGGATGTGGCATGGGGGGTGTTGTAATGCTCTTCCATGTTGATGAGAACCGGGTCTAGTAAGTTTGAACCTCTGAAGTGCACACTAACTGATCAGGAATTTGCGTTAATAAAGTTCAGAAAATGTTGTTTGAGGCACTGTATGTTTTCCACTCTATATAGAGGGGCAATTAAATTCCCATGAATCGAGTGTTTGGTTGAATGGTGAGTGCCTCCAGTAGGTCTAGATAACAGCTGTGGGATTCTTGAGACATAGATGTTGACCCATAGCTTGCTAAGACATGGGAAAGGGGCAATTAAATTCCCATGAATCGAGTGTTTGGTTGAATGGTGAGTGCCTCCAGTAGGTCTAGATAACAGCTGTGGGATTCTTGAGACATAGATGTTGACCCATAGCTTGCTAAGACATGGGAAGGGAGTCTTAAGGTGATTTGCACCTGGATGAACTCCAGGGAATCATCCTATGTAATCTTCCTTGAGGTATACATGCTGCTAATGTAAATCGACACACCTCAACTTAAAGTCCCAGTCTGTTCAGCTGATGGTCTAAATGTGTGGAAGGCCCTGTAACTTTGCACTGCTGGAGTACTTTCTGTAGTGTTAAACATGTCTCAGTAATGGTACAGCTATCTCTATTCTCCAGAGTAAAGAGAGCTTCATGAGTCTGAAGTTTCTTGCTAAAGCTCCTAGCAATGAGCAGTAACACCTTTAGGTTCCTTTTGGGGTTTATTTGCTTAATCAGTAGGTTTGCCACTTTTACATTGACTGACTAAAAATGCTCTAAAGGATGGGTACAATTTTGGGAAAAATATAGAAGCCTAGGGGAGACAGGTTCAGGCCATCACTGGCAAAGCAATGTGGTCTGTTGGTTATGTCCTCCCAGGCTGACAGATATTGAAACCACTTGGCTTGATACCAAAAACTAATACAGCTGTTAGTCTATTTTTTTAGTTCATAATATGGCATCATCCTCTGTGAATGTAGAATGTTCATCAATGCAAGGCACATGCCAATCTAAGACACACATTCAATGAGGTTCTTAATGCCTTTCTTCATATAATCCAGAGGAGCATATCTCGGGTCATTTACATCCACATGGACTATGATAGAATAACCATGGCACCTGTGGTGCAATGAATTGTTTGCATGTGTAACATGGTAGATCCTGGCTCCATATAAGCATCTAATCATAAATTGCTCCTTTCCTAGTCAGGTAAGTGGGGCATCTGTGTGTCATACAATGGAATTCCCTAAGATGAGTCCTCAGTAAATTGTTGGCTTGCCTTATGGGCTTTGTTTTTTGGGGTCCATTGGGTGTAGGCTTATGTGCAGTGTTTAGTGTTGCTTTTAAACAAAACAAGCACTGTGAAGAGGACAGACTGCACCGGACAACCTTGCTTCCAACAACCAGCATTCAGTACATGCGCACATTCATTCAATGAGGATTGCTAGATTCTTATTGGGTATTTTAAATAACAGGTCAGCATATATAAATGGTTGTTTGTCATGTTTTTATTTGTCTGATGAAGTCTTATTCAAGTGACGAAATACGTGTGATTTGGTTACTGTCTACGTATAATAAAGCTGGTTGTTGGAAGCAAGGCTGTCCGGTGCAGTCCGTCCTCTTCACAGTGCTTGTTTTGTTCAAAAGTTTGTTTTTGCACTGCGCTTCATATCCTGGTTTAGTGTTGCTTTAGATGTATGCTTTAAAGATTGCTGAGGATAGCTTTGCTGTTTGCAGGCTTAGGAGGACTTTGAGGTATGGAAATATTGCTTTTTAAAGCCTCCGCATAAGATGGTCTATATGTGCTTGAACTCTGTGTGGTGGATGTATTGTGTATTCTTTACAACCTTGTTTGTGAGATTTTTGCTTCCAAAGAAATTGTGCATGTACACCTCTCATATTATGGTTTAAAAGGTTCGTCAGTTAATATAAGACAATTGATAACATTGTCATAGGATGCCCATATCTACCAAGATGGCTATAAAGACATTTGGAAATGCAGAACCATGTTATCTGCTCCTTTATTAGGATGGGCTAGTGGGGTTTGAGGAACAGGGTTTTACAAAGGTCTCCTAGGGTGGTCTCTGTGATTAGGCACTAGAGTTGAAGAATGCTAAAATATAGTATTAGTGCTATCTGATTCACAAGCTAGGTGATCTGAACTTAACCTTGCACAGTGCATCACTAAATTGTAGGTTACATTCCTAATACTAGTTTTATAGGTAAATGTCTGTGTTTTCCAACTTGGATAGACTAGGCCACCACCTAATGCCACTAGAGGAAATATCCAGTCTTCTTAATGTAGAAGCACAAAAAAGATTGCTTGAGAGTGTATGCTGCTACAAAACAACTTTAACAAACCAGCTGGACAAGGAGATTTCAAGTCAGACAAATAGCTGGACAGTTTCAACAGATGCAGTAATTTCAGCCTTAAATACAGAAAAAAATAAATAAAACAAGACCTCAATATTAAATCACTAAAATAGCTTTTAACAGTGTGATTTTTAAACACAAATGCTCAGCTCGTGCTTGAATAGCAAATTATGCAAGGAAATCACTTCAGAGGCACAGGCAGTGTATGAGCTCTGTGGGAATCTGCCAAGAACCTCACATACATGCCAAATATATAAAGGCACTTGAAACCAAGAAAACTGTGTAGAATCCCTTTAGCAGGGCCAAGATTGCAGAAATACAATTTTAATCCTAATACAGTTCTTAGTAAATAACAATAATCCTTCTCATTTGATTTTTAAAACATAAATGCAGATAAATATGCAATGTACTTTGTTAAACCCAGTCCCCCGTGATTACCATTGCTATATAGTATACTTCTATCTGTAACCCCGAAGGAAGGCAAACATATATTCCATAATTATTTTCCAGATAATATGGTAAAGAAACCTCCATAGTATGCAGCCAGTCCTAATAACATTTTTTAAACAAACTTGAAAATGTCATAAAATCTCCTTCATTTTCCCTAAGCTGTCATTCCCGTAAGTGTATATTCCACCTCAAGATTTATCCTGAACATAGGCTACAATCCTAATGAGAATAACAGTCAATAAAACACACACACAATATCTCTCTCTCTCTCTCTCTCTCTCTCTCTGTCTCTGTCTCTCTCTCTCTCTGTGTCTCTGTCTCTGTCTCTCTCTCTCTCTCTCTCTCTCTCTCTCTCTCTCTCTCTCTCTCTCTCTCTCTCTCTCTCTCTCTGTCTCTCTCTCTCTCTCTCTCTCTCTCTCTCTCTCTCTCTCTCTCTCTCTCTCTCTCTCTCTCTCTCTCTCTCTCTCTCTCTCTCTCTCTCTCTCTCTCTCTCTTTCTCCTCTCTCTCTCTCTCTCTCTCTCTCTCTCTCCTCTCTCTGTCTCTCTCTCTCTCTCTCTCTCTCTCTCTCTCTCTGTCTCTCTCTCTCTCTCTCTCTCTCTCTCTCTCTCTCTGTCTCTCTCTCTCTCTCTCTCTCTCTCTCTCTCTCTCTCTCTCTCTCTCTCTGTCTCTCTCTCTCTCTCTCTCTGTCTCTCTCTCTCTCTCTCTCTGTCTCTCTCTCTCTCTCTCTCTCTCTGTCTCTCTCTCTCTCTCTGTCTCTCTCTCTCTCTCTCTCTCTCTCTCTCTCTCTCTCTCTCTCTGTCTCTCTCTCTCTCTCTCTCTCTGTCTCTCTCTCTCTCTCTCTCTCTCTCTCTGTCTCTCTCTCTCTCTGTCTCTCTCTCTCTCTGTCTCTCTCTCTCTCTCTCTCTCTCTCTCTCTCTCTCTCTCTCTCTCTCTCTCTCTCTCTCTCTCTCTCTCTCTCTCTCTCTCTCTGTCTCTCTCTCTCTCTCTCTCTCTCTCTCTCTCTCTCTCTCTCTCTCTGTCTCTCTCTCTCTCTCTCTCTCTCTCTCTCTCTGTCTCTCTCTCTCTCTCTCTCTCTCTCTCTCTCTCTCTCTCTCTCTGTCTCTCTCATCCACATACAATAGTTTTAATTTGAAAGTATTTGTATGTTTGAAAATGTAAACATTTACTGTACCTTTAATCTAATATGCAGATCTCCATTTATCCTCAGACTTTTCATATTCTGTCAAGTGGGAGCTCTGTTTGACAGTGTCTTGGTAGCGTTAGTGGCCCAACCCATAGCACACCTACTTTTGGTACTTTATCAACAGTCTGAAGGTTCATTTCCCATTCCAGTGTTGGGATTCATTTTCTAATGCTAATACTGCAGTAGAGCATAATGTTGTGCTGCACCCCTAAGTGTGCCGTCCGTCAAATGAGACATTAAACCAAGGTCTCCTGTGCAAGTGCTGGTAGCTCAGCTGTATGCAAAGTATCCCATATCTCTGCTCAGTAAGAGAGGCTCTTCTGTGAATCAAGAAGATAAACTTATTTAAGAATTGCAAACAATCAATGTGCATAGAACATTTCTTCTTTCATTATAAAATAACTAAAAAGCAGAATCCTGCTCCACCAGTGGTCTTTGTTTTGTTATACTCTTTATCTACAACAATTTTTCAACTTTTTTCTTTCGGACTCTTTCCAGTTTTCATTATGTACTAGCGCCAAACCTTGCTAACCACATGTGCCAGTCATATGAAAATGCACGCATCTGATATTTCCTATTTCTCTCTCATGTATAGTCCGAAATGCCAATATAAAATCATATTTGTATCAGTACAATCAAGCACATCATTGTTCCAAATATCTTAAAATGCCTCCCAAAATCTTTTTACCCTGAACACATACCCCACTGTTTCTTGACAATTACACTCAGTTTTGACTGTTTATAGTGCATTGCCATTTTAACAGGGAGCTTATTAATGAAAGCCTTCACAAAATTGTTCACACACTTTTTATGAATGATCTCCTTTTCCGATCTAACCTAGCCATGTAACTTCCATATGACCTTCCCATGTATTAACTCTATAAAACATATTCACTCTAGTCTTGCGCCGTTCCTCCTATTTTTCGTTTTCTGCCTTATACTAATGTTCCATTCTTGTATTCTTCAGTTCCGTTATAACATACATTCTTCTTCTAACATAATTTTCCCATTTTTAATATGGCTTCTGTAAAACCATACTCTTATTTTATACATTTTGCTTTAATATTTTGGTCCGCCACCAAAGAAAACTGATCTGCACCTGAGTTGATCAGGACTTGCCTAGCTATTTTTCTTCCTATTGAAGATTATGCTTTTACTAACAGGGTTCTGTCCGGATTCCTACATAACATTAAACAAATTCTAATAGTTTCTTGGTATTATGAACACATACCATAACTATCTTAATTTGACCAATATAACCGAATGTAAGATAAAACTCTTTATTGAATAATAATGCATAAACATTTTGTACATGAGATTTTCCTCCTTTCTTCCATCAGACTCTTTCCATTGATTTTAATAATTTCCTTTCCAAACCGAATGCCTGATGACTTATGTCATTGCCCTCTACAATAAGTATCAGATTTCCTGAAGTTCTCCACATCATTTACTGTGTTCGTATACCAACTTTCCATTAATATTAATCAAAAATAACATTCTAACATTCACCCATACAAATGAGGTACTGAGCCTACAAGGCTAGTAAGCGAAGTATAATTTAGTAAACAAAAGTACAGGTAAGCACTTTCGCGGTTTGCTAATCACTTCATCGGATAAACTAGTTAAAAGACAACCAACATTTATATACTGCAGCAACCAATCAATAATTGAAACCAATTAAACGGCTCTTAAAGAGACATTAGTTCATATATAAAACCTGTGTAAAAGTCTAAAATGCCTAGAAAATATGTAATAGATAAATATGTATAAAAAAGTATAAAATATGCATAAAAAAGTATAAAATATGCATAAAAGTATGTAAAGACACTTATTAAAGTTCTTGTTTCTGTAAGCATAAACAACATCCACATTCAGTGTTAAGGGCGTGACTTCAGAAAAGGCTTTAGTGTGAAAGCCCCATTTAATATTGGTGGTTTTTCAGCATTAAAAAGCAAAATCCATTTCTGTTATGCCCCTTCAGTTCGATTAACCAAATCACCACCTCTCATGTTAACATCTAGAACTTGTAAGACCATAAACCTAAAATTATGTTCAGAACTATAATGCATAATATGTTGTGCTAGAGCATTTGTATCTATCTTATTGTTAATGTTGCTATAATGCTCCAGTAGTCTGTCTTTTAGACATCTGTTCATCTTACCTGCATAGAAAGCATGACACACATGGCAGAAAGCAAAGTAAACTATATTCATTGATCTACAATCCGCATAAAAGTCCATTTCTATTTTGAACTCTAGAATAGGATGGACATAAACATCTGCAGAATGAATATACTTACAAGCAAAACATCTCTTGCATGAGAACATGCCCAGTCTTCTGGATTCGACCCCAGCCATATACTGTTGGGTATTATAACAAAGATGTTTCCTAAGAGATTTGTGATTTCTAAATGAAAAATGTGGTGGTTCACCAATAACTCCTTTTAACCCATCTGTGGTATGCAGTATACCCCAGATCTGTTTAATAATCTCACAGTGCCTGTGACTGCCACTGGAATCTGGCAACCCTGAGAGTGTTCAGTGTAGAAGTATTAGTGCTTGTGCTAACCACCCTCATTGTGAAATAAGGCTTAAATCTATCTGCCCTTTCATTCCAAGCATCAGATATACAAAATCATTTTCAGCTTCTTTATAACCTCTATTAGGGAAAATCTTTCTTAAGGGATTGTAAAGCCAGTTGTAAGTTTAAATCATTGTTGTGCAACCTCATCAATTGATAAACCAGGCCTTTAAGTACATTTTGTGTAACATGGCTGGGGTGCATGCTGTTCTTGTATAAATAACTGTTTTTCTCTAGTTGGTTTTCTATATACACTCATGGATACACTTCTCAAATCCACTTTGTGTAATTTACTACCTAAAATTTCAATCTCATCAAATGAGCAGTTATAAGTAAACCTAAGAAAACCAGTGGTGGTGTGCATATAAGCAATGAAGGCCTTCAAATCCTTCAAGGTGCCATGTCATAACAAAAACAAATCATCCACATAACTAACGTACCAAAGAATGCATTTATGAAAAGCACCATTTTGTAGGATATTCATAGTCTCCCATTGTACTAAAGCCAGGTTGGCATAGCTATTGCAGTAGCAGTGCCCATAGCCATGCCAACCTTCTGCAGAAAGAACGATTTCAAAAATGCAAACATTATTCTCTAGTACTATGTCTAAAGATGAACAGTTGAGTTTCACTTTATCATCTGAGAAACACTTTTTCTCATTCAAAAAAGCTCTTAATACTATTGATACCCTAATCATTAGGAATAACTGTACACAAAGACTCAACGTCAAGCGTAACAAACATATATTCATCTACAATGTTAGCACACCTAGTACACAGTCTTTCTAGGAAAGATTGTGTCTTTCAATATGGTGTCACAATATTCTAGCAGGGAATGTAAAGTTTTCTCTACAAAAATGGGTAACTGCTCCATACACCACCCCTTCCCAGAAACTATGGGTCGCATAGGTGGAAAAGCTAAGTCCTTGTGAAACTTTGGGAGGCCATATATAGTTGGAACTAATGTATGGCCAACATTAAAATATTTAAAAAGTTCTTCGTTGATTCAATAAATCAAAAACTAAAACCAAAACTAAAACCAAAACTTTTTCTATCATGCCATTCAGTGTTACTGGAGATGCAAGCATATGTAGTCACATCATAAAGTAGTTTCTTCATCTGTTCTATATACAAATCCTTGTCTAATACTACTATACTACCACCTTTATCAGCAGGTCTAACCTCCACTGAATGAATCTCTTTTAACTCATTCAGTGCAGCAATGTCATCTTGCGTAATATTACAGAAGTTGGGGTTTACTGCCTTTCTGAATTACTTCACGAAAGTCTGTCTCACATAAATCAATAAAAACTTGTACTGTGGGGTGTGGTACTGGGATAAAAGTACTTGTTTTTTTAAATACCTTTTGTTTCAGGTAGGGCGCTGTCTGCAAACATTGTCTTTAATGTTAAGCACCTACCCAAAAGTCTAAGGTCTTTAAGCATTTCCATTGGGTCTACTCGTCTAGCCGGGATAAATGATAATCCCTTATTAAGTAAAGACAACTGAGCTGCAGTTAATTCAAATGAAGAAATATTAAACATCAAACCTGTGTTCAGAACTGACGTTTCTTCACGGTTTGTTACATGGTGTCCATACTCTGAATTCATTGTACTGTCCCTTTCCTGCCTATACTCCATGATCTGGTTCTGTAAGGCAGGGCTTTTGGTAGAGAGAACTGTGCTGGAGTGGTCTTTTCTGCTAAAAACATTGATGTCACTAGTACCTGAAACTCCATCCAATGTAACTGGTGCTATACCCACTTCTGAATTATAAGTAGCGGCATTTGCAGAGGATTGTGGAGGCTGATAAGGCATACCAGAAGTAGTAGAAGCATTAGTAAAGGAATTGGTAGCTTATTATAGCTGAAGAGGTTCTTCCAAAATCAGATCTCACGATGTTCCATTCTTGCTGATGTCAGAGTTACCAGTAATCTCTAGACATTCTCTAACTGGTTCTGGCTGTAAATGATAGAGCAGTGCTCTCAAATTGTGTGGCCACTTCTCTCGGCCAGGCAAAAACAGCATTATTTTGAAAGTCTTGTAAATTATGTTGTAATTTTGTTATCTTGGCAGATTGCAAATGTATATCATACGGTATATCATACGGTAAGATATTCTCATGTACTCTATTTTGTCGCCAATCACCCCTGATGAAAATTTAGTAGTGATGTCATCTTGCAAACTTAAAGTGCCTGTATACAATTCCCTTTCTTGTGGCAAGAAAAAAATCAATCAGCAAGTTCATATATTCTGTGCTGAATTTTAAGTTCAGTAACTGCCACCTTCTTAGTAATTCTGGGAAAGGATCACCGTAACTAGGCATATCGAGAACATGAAGCCCTCTTGGTATTAGTGTGTGTGTGTGTGTGTGTGTGTGTGTGTATGTGTGTATAAATTATTATATGGGTCTACAGCTTTTTATCGAATGCATGTTTAAGTGAATGTCGGATAACTGACACCATTTTAGCAAAAACTCAGTATTACGAAACATCACTTTTCCGAACTCCAAAACAGAAAACAGTTATAAATTAAATAAAAAAGTCTTAATAATTTGCAAATGAAATATACCAACTCCGACATTGCACTACAATGACAACAAGGGATAACTTTCACGATCCTTACTGTATGTAGTACGATCTCCTCTTAAAAACCCATTCAGGCTCTTGGTAAACCAGCCTTCAGAAAACTGATCCTTTGGAATACTGAATTTTCACTGAAATGGTATCTGTTATCTGATGTTTACTTAAACGTGCATTCAATAAAAAGCAGTAAACCCATGATTTATTTATATATATATATATATATATATATATATATATATATATATATGTATGTGTGTATGTATATGTGTGTGTGTATATATATATATATATATATATATATATATATATATATATATACACACACACACACACGTGTGTGTGTGTGTGTGTGTATGTATATATATATATATATATATATATATATGTGTATATACACATACACACGTGTGTGTGTGTGTGTGTATATATATATATATATATATATATATATATATATATATATATATATATATATATATAATTTATTTATGTGTGTGTGTGTGTGTGTGTGTGTGTGTGTGTGTGTATATATATATATATATATATATATATATAATGTGTGTGTGTATATATATATATATATATATATATATATATATATACACACACAAGCTTTTCCTTGTGTCTGTTTTCTAATTTCAGTTTGTTTTCTAAAATGAATAGGGAGACTGAATCCAACATTTTGAGCCTTACTTGCTCCTTCATATTACTTTATACTGGTACTTCTCATGGCCTGGGTCACCTTCCAATAGTATACTATCCCTCTGAAGATTAATGTCTAACTTTTTCCACCTAGTGTTGAAAACAGCAATGCACATCTTGAGGCCAAGATGGAGCTGCAATGTCTGTTTTGTTCTCTAGTTTGTATAATACATCACTATCTAGCCTACTGCATGCAACAACAAATATAGTAGGATGCCTGGTATCCACATTGTCCACTGTCAAATCAGATGCATTTTTCACATCTGAAACTTCACTCACTGTAGCATTTAAATGATTCTGACAACTCTTAAGCTCCTCCAAGTAACAGACCAACTCATGCTCTATCCAGTCACCATCAGTCATCCTTCCTACATGATAGTATAACGGTCAGTTCCTTGGTGCCTGCTCAAATTTTTCCAAGTCTGTATGAATATCATTCAAGTCTCCCTGCAAAGATTTGCTGGTCCAGTGGGTCTAACCTGATCAAAAAAGTGAAAATAACCAGTTATTGACAATATCATGACTTTAAACTATAGATGGACTATTTTAGCCTTATTTCAGTAATGGCTATCACTAGGATTCCAGTTTTACAAAACACATCATGCATTCTCCTGATTACTTCTGTGAACCCCTTAAACTATTGCTTAAGCAATGAAAGAGATTACTTCTAGGGTTCTTTTGACATTCCTTATGACTGTGTCATCTTTTACTGCACCATACATGAAATTTCAATATAGCCGGAGGAAACTACCTAGATATGTTCCAATGTGCAAAGGCTTTCTCTAGATAGATCTGACTTAGTGATAGCTGGATCTGTGCATTATGGTGGACCACCAAAGGCAAATTAAGATATTATGGTGGATTCCATCAGTTCTTTCAGGATCTATGGCCATTCAGGATGAGTATTTAGTGCTAACAAACTAACACAGCTACTGCAGGATCACACCTGGAATGCAAGTCCACACACATGTAAACAATCCTTCTCATGCCATTTGTATCACACAAAAATAAAAAGAGAGAGAAAGTTTGTCCTCCCTTCTACTTGCATGTATGTACTAACCCCAAGATAATATAAAAATAAACCACTATTAGTATAAAATACTATGTATTTTCATTTCCCATGTTTGCACAATCTCAGGATTGGAAAGCACATGGTCATATACAGCTGGCTTGTGCCTAGCAGTTGAAATCAGTGCCACCTCTCCTGAAAATGAACTGTAACTGTGATCCTGTAAAGGGCAGATATTTATGTGTGAATATGGTGGGGGGGAGACGCTATAAACCTCAGAGCATTCCCTAGTACCTGGATACAACAATCTGGCTTATGTATCACTAGGGCTATATGGAGCACAGACTCTCATATCACAAGATTAAAACTGCATTAAATGTGTAATGGTGAGAATCCAAATTTGTTATTAGAATCACATTTTAAGCACTGGAGCTTGCAGTACTGGGTCTCGCACTTCCAGTAAGGAGCCCAAGAAGAGGGGTATTTGATAGATTGAACTCTGCGGATTGTCTTACACTTAGCAGTTCCAAGGACGGGTGTCAAGTTCTTTACTTACATCTGAACTATCAAAGATAACATAGCAATCGAGCTAGATGTTTAAGATAACATAGCAATCGAGCTAGATGTTTAAATTCTTTACATTTATAAACAATAATAAAAAGGTTAAAACATGTTATTACCTATTGTATACTAACACTGGGCTTTCATGAATCATCTCTGTTAGGATATCACAAAGATCATCTGCATTGGGCTAGGATGATATTTGCCTCTATCTGGAAAATATCACATGTCATACCACTCCACAAAGGAGGCAGCTCCATTGAGCTGTCAAACTATAGACCAATAGCTATCCTTTCCCCTCCGGCTAAAATTATGGAAAAGTGTATCCATAAACAACTCTTACACTACCTTATTCAACATAATCTTCTGGCCAATTCCCAGCATGGATTTAGACCACAGCATAGTACCGCCTGAGCCCTCCTCTTCTTTTCCAATGTCATCCAACTGTAAAACCGTAACAACAAACTATCTTCTGCCCTGTTTCTTGATCTTTCCAAGGCCTTCAGCATGGTTAACCACCAGCTACTTTTACTTACCCTAAATAAAATATCCCTAAACAACCATGCTATACAGTGGTTTCAGTCTTATCTTAATGGAAGACAGGAGGCTGTCCTTTGGCAGGACAAATGCTCCACCATTCTCCCATTTACCCTTGGTGTCCCTCAAGGCTCCATATTAGGTCCCCTTCTTTTCTCCCTCATTATCGGTGACCTCCACACTAATCCCAGACGCAACCTGTATACAATATGCTGATGACTCCACCCTGATTTGCTCAGCCTCTACCTCTACAGATCTCCTTAGTTTAACCCAGAAAACCTTTAATACAGTGGAAAACTGGATCTCTAATCAACAGCTGATATTAAACCCTAATAAAACAAAGCTATTGCTCTTCTCCCCTACTCACAAATCCTCTCAACCTGCATTTACTATCCCATCTAACAATGGGACCATAATCTCACCAGATATGTATACCAAATTCCTGTGCGTTACAAAAGACGACCACCTCAAACATGATATGCATGTAAACCAAACTATTAAAACAGTTAATAAAAACATGGCTCCCTATACAAAAACAAACCTTTTTTCACCTGTCTAGCTAGGAATGACCTTGCCCATACCAATCTGCTTTCAACTCTACTCTGACTCATCAATACTCACTAACTTGAACAAAACTGATCTCGGCAAACTCTTTAGCTGCTACAATCAAATTGACCGGTTTGCCACAGGAACTCCCTACAGGACACATCACTGTCAAAACCTAAACCTCTTAGGATAGCTAGAACTCCACAGGCTAATTCAATATAATCAACTTACTGTAGCATTCAAGGTTATTAACCATCCAGAAAAAAACACCCTCCCTTAAAAACATTATTCATCTCTACAAAAACACTAGGTCACTTTGTTTTGCTACAAAACTTTTGGTTCAATCTATTAAAGCTAACAATCTATCTGGAGAATCTTTGTTTGCAAATTCAGTATGGTGTCACAATATGACCTTACTCTGAACCTTACTCTGAACCCCTCCTTTAATCTGCTCAAAAAAAAAATCTAACCCAGTATTTCAAAACTCACTGGTTATGTCCTTGCTCCTACATCCATATCCCTGCAATTTTTTTTATTCACAGTGACTAACCTCTTACACTAAAAGGTTTGAAAAGAGAAATTGTAATATCTTTGCAGATACTCTGTATATAAGCTGCACCTATAGGTTTGATAAGAGAAACTGTAACATATTTATATATATTTCTGAATATAAACTGTATTCTTCATAGGCTTGAAATGTGAGACTGTAACTTGTATGTTAATACAATGTTTGTGCATATACTGTAACTTGCCTTGTCTTTATCTGTAAGTTTGGAGCTTTTCTTCCCGGGCCTCCGCTGAAAATGGATAGGTATCCATTCGGACTATACCAGTCAACAAAATAAAATAAAAATGTGAAATGTTGCTCCAGTTGTTTATATTGCACTTTTCCTCCATTAATGGAAAACATTTATGTATATCTACAGGGTAAGTACGGTCTACAAACGAGACTGGTAATACAGACACCAAATAGTGCTATCTTATAAATGTGTAAAATATTGTACTGTATTTTTATGAAATTTCCAAAAAGGTCAATTTACCTCTAGAAATTAATTTTGCAATATATTTTTTTAATTATATATACAGACACATAAATGTACAAATGGTGTCCATTGCTTTTGACAAATGATGGTTTAGTCAGTCTGTTGAGCTGACATAATTTGATTTATTAAACAGATGATTGAGAGGTGTCAACAGGTATGCAAGACTGGAGGATTCTTGGGGTTGGGGAATATGCCATTTCCCCAAGAACTGTGCGATCTCAGACTTGGTAAATATAACTAGCAGGGGGTATGGAATGTGCACAGTGAGGAGGTGATTGTGCGCTGTATGCTAATGTACTGCAGCAAAATGAAAGAATAAATGATCGTTGCCACATGCACGCACGTTTAGGAAACCGAAGGGGTGTGTACGCACGCACATTTAGGAAACCGAAGGGGTGTGTACTAATTTGATGTGAACAGCAACAAGTTTAAGAATGAGCTAAAGCAATATATTGTACACACTTCTTGCAATATATTTGATATTAGCACTATATTGTACACACATTACTAGATTTGTAATATATTGTACATTAGCACTGTATTGTGCAAACGTATTACTAGATTTGCATTAAATTGTACATGTTATTGGATTCTGACCTTGAATGGCCTCAGTTTATTTAAAGTCATTTCTAGCAGTCTAAGATGCATCTTGTTTTACTCATCCCTAAGCTAAGCATTAATTTAAAAAAACAGAGCCTTTAATCTGTGTGTTTCTTGCAAGTGGAATGTTCTTTTTTAGCCAGATCGGGAAACCTAATGACCTCTGCATTTTTAGAAAAAGTGCAAAAGTTTAAGGCAGAAAGTAATTGTGACTTGTAGACATGAGAATGTGTGACCCATTAAAGTATTCACAATCTGCTTCTGGGATTAATTTCAGTGTGAATGCTACTGTAGATTTAAGGTTATTTATCAGTACTGCTGTGTTGCTATTTATAACAGACACTGATATGGCCTAATCCCGTCATTTTTCTTGGTCTGACAACTAATGATTATTGCATTTCCTTTGACTTGTGTGTTCTGCCTCTGGGACACACTGGATTGAAAATGTTCATGTAGAAGCATGCTAACCAGTTGGCAATATAAATAAACATATGTTAAATTTTAAAGTGCTGTATAGGCGATCATGAGGAGAGATGAGAAAAATGTCTTTCAGCATATGAAGAAAATGGCCTAAAGATTTAGGGTCTTATAGATGTAATGTACATTGTGTGGTACTCAAGATGGGACTCCTGAGTGGCAAATCATGACTCAGTGCCCAGACAAGGACAACAAGGGAGATGAAATGTGATGAAAATAGCAGGATTGTAAAATAGAAGATCCTCTATAAAACAAAATTAAAATTCTGGCAGTTCGAGTTGATGACTGAGGTACAGAGCTGTTGGTGAACTATTTTCTGAAGCTAAGGGTAGAGGATATAATTCCTGCAACCTTCATTTGCCTGGTATTTCACCCTGAGCAAGTCACTTAACCAGCAAGTACTCCCAAGTCACTCCAGATAACAAACACATGTGTCCACTGGGCTTAACTAGTTAATGAATGTATTTAAAAATTAAATGGGACAAGAACCTTTTCCTAACAATTATGACATGTCATATCATGTCATGCGATATGATGCAGCTCAGTCCGAATACCTTCTTCATTGCTTGTTTCGCTTCATCCAATCGCTTGTTGCTTTCATGTAAGATGGTAATGCCACTCCATGCTGTACTTCTGGCACTGACCAGGTTTCACATTTTTTGCAGTGGCAGAGTTTGCATCTTGTTCAGCAAACACTGTTTTAAACAAATCTGACTATGATGCACTTTCCGGTATCTTAAGAATGAAATAATAAATAACAGGACTAAGATAGCATATTGGATTCAGATGATGAAAGTGAACATTCACACTAGTTCTGTATTAATGTTTACTGCTTAAAAATGTGCTATTCCAGTGCAACGCAACAGTAGCAATTCAGATTTTGATGGAATTTAAGATTTTCTTGACTGAAATTATATACTGAAGGATTACTGAGGATGTATTTTGCACAGATCTACCCAAGAGGCTTGCAAGAGCCTGTATTCTTTGTGGTACACTCAGGTGCCCATATTCTGAAGCAGGAATACTTCTACCTGTACACCAATAATAATTTTAAAATAATGCCATAAACTGTTTTCACAACAAATACTGTTAAGCGCAATGTCTTGTGGACGTAGTGGAATGTAAAATTGATAACTGAAAGCAAATATTTGTCATTCCTGGACTTTGACTTGATACTGGAGAACAAACCTCTCAACAGTCCAGATTTTCACAGAATGTCCAGAAATTTGCCTAATATTTTTGGTCTGTTCCTTATAAAATTTGTGTTTTTTGGGCAAATTGAGGACTGAAGTCACAAAATAGTGACAAGCATTTGAGTTTTAGACTTACCAAGTTTTGCATTAGCATGAATTTTTTTGAAAAATATTAGTTTTATTCTAATCTCATTACATTCTACTCTCTCTCACATTACCTCTGAAGAATGGCACAGCATCTGTTTAAGAGGAGCATGCAATTATAAACATTTGTACTGCCCTTGCCACACTCTGACCATTGACAAATTTACTGATCATGGAAACAGAACATCTCTGTAAGGTATGGTGCTCAATGAGGGAAGAAACTAAAGTTCTGTCCTCATTCCTTTGAACAATAATGACACTTGAGTGACATAACATCTCTCTGTAAAATAGTGATTGCTGAAGACAGCAGAAGAAAATCTGCCTTTGACCTGCACTACATCCTATTTGGTGAGTAGATCTCTAATAATGAGACAAGGCAATTTTCTGACAGTGGTTGCACTACTAGAATTTAGCGTGAAAGCATTCGGTCCGATGCTAGTGATGAGGAAGACACACATCCTTATAAGAGCATTGCTGTTCTATGATGATGGTTTAGTGGCTTTACATCATTCTGATATAATCTGAAACCCACACCAGTTGAGATTGCTTAATATTTCTGGGTAATGCTCTGTTAGTATTTTGGGTCACATTTATGAATTTACTGATTTTAATTTCCGGTTTAAATAGGACAGAAATGGAGTCTCAATCATAAGATAAACCAAGATGGTAGCTGCTACCACTGTATATATTGCATTTGTTTTAGATTAATTCTTTCTGGACACTGTTACATTTCTCTTAAGTGTTTGTTTTACAAGTTAATTTGAAAGTCCTGTTTTTGTGCAGATGCCTCATGCATACCTCTCAACTGTGCAGATTTTTGCAGAATGTCCAGATTTTTGCCTCTTATTTTTGGTCCATTTTTGTAAAATTTTGGTTTTCTGGAAAATTAATCGCAAATCATTGAAGAATGAAGTTAGAAAATAATAAACATTTGCATTTCAGATTTCATACCTTCAGAAAATTAATGCTAATGTAAAACCCATTATTCTATCAACTTTCTCAGCTTGTAAGAGGAATATTTAAAAAATGTCCCTATTTTTGGATATTTGTCTCCCTTTTTATGGTTTTGTCCAGATTTCTTGCTCTAAGAGGTTCTGAGTTATGTGCCTTAAAGGTTCTTGTAAATTTGTATGTTTCGAGTGTGTGTTACTGTGAGTTTTTCATGTTCTACCTCACTGACAGTGAGCTGCCATTTACTTCATTGTTGTAACCATATTTCTCCTAGTGCGACAATGAACCAAGGAGAGGTCAGTTGCCTGAACTGTTATCACTCAATCAGATTATAATGTTTGTAGCTGTTGGATGTTAAATGTATTCACAACTGTATCCCTGATCATGAAGGTTAGCAGATGAACTATGCATAGTGCATATTCCTGTGCACTGTGTACAAACCATATATATTTTTATAAAAAGCCTGGATTTTGTCCTCGCTGTGCATCAGTTTATTTAACTTACCTTCACTGAAATATGTCTGGTGAAGGCCTGTTTAAAGAAGATGCATAAGCTACATGTTCTAGCATTGTCTTCATGAAGCTGTAAAACTGAGAACATTTTTGCCATGTATATGCAGCACATTTAAATGATTTTATGCCGTTTGTGTATTTTTTTTTATAAAAAATGCATATGGTGTTTCATGTTGGCCAAACTGCTTGCATAATCAGTGTTCTGTTTCTTAAAAATTAGCCCTAGAATAATTCTTTGCAACAGCTGCATGATGCATGTGATATTCTGGAAATTTGTAATTAATTATAATTAGAGGAAGAACACTTTGTTATTGTGAAGAATAACGTGTGTTAATAATGAGCGGAGTTGTGCTGAGGGTTAATCTCCCACCCTGGTGATGTAATATACTGGATGTACAAGTCTATCCAAAGATTTTTTTTTATACTCAGTATTGTATAACTCCTCCCCGTCCCACATACATGCACCCAATCATTTAAAATTGTGCACATCTCTGTGGACGTTTCTATCTTAGACATTTGACATGTACACTGTTCATTTGTACCTGCTAGTCATGAACAAGTAAATGAAGATAGAATTATTTCTCTAAAATGATGTTGTATAAAAATTTGTACGATTCTGGACCTTCTGCTATGACTTTTGATGACTTGTGCTAGGATTTTGATGGCAAGTAACTTGACCAGTACAGCTGTTATACTTGACTACTGCCTAAAGAAACACACTAATTTAAATGGCATCGACAAAGTTAATTTACCTGTTCTATTATTTTTGGCTCTGTTTATACTTGCTGGCTTGTATAGGATTGCGGTCAGACCCAGTGCTAATGAGTATATTTAATTACTATAAACTCGCTTAATGCAGAATTTTGTTTTTGCAAGATTTATCCTACGGAGCAGTTTATTAGTCAGACTGAGTGGCGATTAATGTAGTTTTCAGTGGTGTATAGTTTGTTGCTTGCCCTTTTTTAGGTATTTATTTCATTGATTTTTAAACTTGGTAAGAATACTAGGCTCAATCAAGTGTCTCTTCTCATGGGTGACCCAAGACCACTGTCTGGTTAGGTAAGTTTGCTCATAGTCACATTGTTTACAAATACAGACGGAACTAAACTAAGGGCAGCAATTCACACACTGGAAGTTCTGTACTAAAAGACCAGTGTTACCTGAACTTTTATAAGATCTGTCGTTTGTTTCAACATCTACCTAAATTGTTTCTAACTATTGAATAGTTAGAAAATCCTCAGACTTTCCTAGGAATGATTATATGTCCAGTTCAGCATTTGACTTTGAGTCCTGAACTATTTTGTTGGGCTCTAACAAGTGCGTTTATTTTTTCAGCTATTGGATTTTGCACAATTTCAGTTGCACCTTGATCATTACAGCATACAGTGCCAGTTGATTTGGATTGTTGCTCCTTGAGTCCTTCAGACTACTGTTTGTCTTTCGGCTCTTCTAACCAGTCTAGTGTCTGTCTACATGAGTAAAGATTATTTCTTTGGTTTGGCTCTGAATTTGTGTGATGGTCACCATGGACTTGCCTAAGGAAAGGGATTTTTCTTATGTTCAGCTCTAGTTTGCAGTAGAACTTAAAAGGTAATCATGGTTTACACAGACTGGTTATGTCACTACCTGTTGTAGTATAGTCTGTTGATTAGACTTTTCATTTACTTGCAGTTTATGACGTGTATGTTTTATTAATTTTATGTGATGTCTTTTACTGTTTTGCTCTGCTTAATATCCTTGCCAAATTCTGTACCTGTAATTACCACCTAGGTCTGATTTTATTTTATAGCACTGTCTGATTCATACTAGCATGCTTGTATACATGTGTTTAAAGCAAAAAACAGCCGCTGACTGTAATTAGCACATCCTTTTTTCATCTATCTTGTTCCCTTAGTTTGTGCATGATTTTATTGGAATGTGTTTATCTTTTTATTTGAGCCCATCTAGCTTGTATGGGCTCGTATAACACTTTTTACTGGAACTCTATCATTTTAATTCAGTTATTGTCCCTTAACATACCTTTTATGGCTGTTGATATCTGGAGACCTAGAAATAACAGTAAGCAGAGGTTAGTCATAAACTGCCGTATGGAGCCTACAGTTGGGATGCTGTTTTCGGTTATTCAGTTAAACCTGAAGTGAAATTACTTGGAACTAGAAGGACAATACTGCCTCTGGTTTGTCCTCCATCAAAAAAAAGCCGATATTGGGGCCAGTGCTTTATTGTCTCTGTATTAGACACTATATCGCCATGAGATTCAGCCACAATAGACCTGTCATTATTTTCAACTTGTGGCATGTCAGCCTCTTTTTGTAGAAACCCTTTTGGACACTGACCCACATTTCATAACATCATTGCTTCTTAGGTTCTATATATGTCAGTGTCCTTAACTTAATATGACTGGAGGGGTGTACTTGTTCCTTATTTTAGAATGTTATTGCACACTGCACCATTACCCTGTTGTTACACTGACTCTGTAATGGGTGCAGGACTTCTGATATACTGTCCATCAGATAATGTAAATATTTCACTGACTTCCCTTGTAAACTCGGTGTCAGTGCACCTAAACTGATTAGTGTTGTGTAGAATGAGCATCTGCTTTGACAAGTCAATGGCCACTACAAATGAATTCCTCTCTTCTGTGTAGGTACTTCTTATTTAGGTTCTGCTGTATAGGGACTTGGGTTATCTGTATAACGCATTCTAAAGAGCATTCACTGGAGCTGATTTTTCTGTTGGGTGTGATCATTGTGATAGATCAAGTTGTATTGTAAGATTGGTACAGGTCAGTTCCTCTCCAAAATTAGATACTGTGCTTACTGCATTTACAATTGCTTCTCTACACCTTGTATAGCCCTTATTTTGCCTTGCTCCATCCTTAAGCAAATTGACCTAAAGATGTACTTGTGAGATGGTGTCTGACCATTGTATACATAATAATAGGTAATATAATAAAACACACACACAGAATTAAATAGCACAATCAGTTTCAAAAAGTATAAAAACTAATCTAATTACCTCGCATAAGTGCAAGAGGACAGCAATTGGACAATTGTCATTATGTTTAGTTTGTATTGTGTCTTGTAAATATTTTTAACAAACTATTAACAAACTATTAATTGAAGATGAATCAGAAATGTAAGTTGTTTGAGATTTTATTAAACCTTTTCATGTCTGAGACAAAAAATGCTCAGAGTAATTTTGTACCTCTTAAAACTGAAAAAAAAGATTTAAAACGAACAATCCTTTTAAATTGACAAACCAACTAAAAATTCTAATTTAGATTTGAGTAGATAGTTCTTCATAGTGGTATGAGGTGATCAAATATTGATGAGGGAAAAGCTGTACAAGGATATGGTGATACAAAAAAGTGGAAGAGGAGAATTTATCCTGGGAAATGTGATGTAAGGAAGACTGCGGGAGAGACTGCCACGCAGAAGCATGATCTCTTTCAAATCCATGGATATATGGAAAGAACATATTTGGGATAAAGCTAGGTTAGAGACAAAAAGATGCAGAGTAAGAGGCAAGGAACTTTTGTCATAACTTTACATCTGTAGACTCATTTTTGAGAAGTATGTGACACTTATCTCTGAAACATCACCATAAAAGATCCTCATCCTCCACCAATTCTGATCTTTTAAGTTTTTATTAATTTTGCTACCTGTCTCTAGTCACATTCCTTGTGACTGTTAGCAAGCCACTAAGTCGCATAAGTACATGTTTTCATGCAGATTGCTCTGGGGTGGGATGCACAAAGTGCAGAAGCAGGCTGATGTGGAACCATGCAGATATGATGATGGTATCATGTTAAAACACTTGATATTAGAATATCAACAATAGTACACCTTCGTCTGCAATGGTCACTACTTGATTCATATTGCAGGCAACATATTTTTGGCATTTAAATGTTTTTCGTTAGTAGTGCACCATAGTTTGAGAGCCTAACTGCTGCTCATAAGAATGGCAGCATTAAGCACAGCCACTGAAATATGTTGACAATGCGATTTTAGCGCTCTAGTTATTTAATATCCTTATCTTGCATGTCTAGAGTCTGGGGCTCAGTCCTGATCTGTTGTCATTCTCTGTGTGGAATATGCAAGTTCTTCTAATACTTTACTAACATTTCTCGGGAGAATTCCAACCTGTGGCCTTGGGATGAAAATGTCCAGAGAACAGTCTTTTTAACTGGCTAACAAATGATAAAACCATTAAATATAATTCAATATAGCATCATTTTTATATTACTGTATACACGGTATACTTGGAAACATAAATGTACCTTTGTGACAAGATAGGAAGCATTGTTATAGGCCTCACAGCTCTAATCCACCATACACTTATTTCTAGTCATTCAACTATGTTTTTGTATTACATAGTACCTGAGCGATATTTCCTAAATGAGACTTGGTACATCACTTAGTGTGTGTGTGTGTGTGTGTGTGTGTGTGTGTGTGTGTGTGTGTGTGTGTGTGTAGAAAGTATACCATTGTAAGAAATAGACATCAGAGAAAGGATTTCTTTTTTTTTTCAGTCCAGTTGTTTTATTATTAAAGTAATATAATATAGACAGTCATTTGAAAAAAGTGCAATGAAGCACATTGAATAATTCTTTTGATCATATTGTCTGAAAGATACTGAAATGCAGGACGTACACAGTTTTTACAGTTGTGCATCATCTTGGTATGGTGGTCTGGAGTTTATGCACGATACAACATTGCCTTTTATAGGGACAGAGCTTATTGTTGCATATGATTTGTAACCAACACTACTATGCTGTGAACCCCCCCCCCAAAAAAAAAAAGACTCTGCAATTAATTCAAAATACAATTGTCAGACCCAGAAAGTTCATATCCATAACTTCCCAGTCGGTTTATAGTCGTACTACATTTTAAAGTTGTGACAACACTGACAATTAAAGCCAAATATGCCATTTGGATTCATTAATTGCCAAAACCACAGAGACTATCTCTGCTGCCTTAATTTTGCACTGCTATTAAATAAGATATTGGCATGCCTTACAACACAGAAAAGTCCAAGTTACTGTTTTTGTTGTGACTCAAAGTACTGAAGCATATGATACCACGTGCACACTATTCAAACAACTTCTAAATTTACAAAACCACAATATGTTAACATTATCACTTTTTAAAACATCTGTGGATGACCCACTAATAGAATGTACTCTGTGAAGAATAAATGCACTGTGTAGGATATGGAATGTTTCACACTTTTTCCTATTATGATTCCATATATTTTTCAGTTTAATCTAAAAGGTTTGACCAGTTAGGAAATATTGCATTATCTACCAGACACACAGTAATTCATTCACTCTAATGGAACTTTGAAAGTTAATGCTCTTAACTTCCAATGGTTGCATTCTGAGCTTTTCGACACAATCAAGTTATGGCTTCATAATTCAAATAAATGTTGATCTCTCTGCAAACAAGTGTTAATAAAGAGGTGTAAATGGCAAATTATTTGGCAGAAACAAATTTTTGTAGTAGCAACATTCATTAAATTCTAGCTCATAAATTAGGTTTTATAAGGCGCAATAAACATTAAAAGTATTCATTTTGCAGTGTTTTGTAAACTTCTTACAACATCTCGATAATTATGCTGTGTTTTATTCATCCAAACGTGAGCTTTCATATGAGAATAAATAGTTCTGTTCATGTTTCTTGGATGTTGAAATATTACCAGAAATATAGAAATTGACAATATAATGTAAATAGTGCATGAACAACATGTAATATCACTTTGACTGCAGTGAACACAGTTCAGTTATCACAGCACTTGTGTTGGCCATCAGTTTAGCCATTTAAGATGACATCTTTCAACAGGCTGTATGCAACATGATTTTAGAATTAATAAATATAAACAGGCACTGTTAGATACTTATAGGCATCTGAAGGGTTTAACTAGAAAAAGCAACAAAATAAAAACAAACTTTAAGATGATAGGTGTGAATATTCCAATCGTACTGCCTGCCCTTCCCCTCCCACTTCTCAAGTTTGGGAACGGAGATTAAATAGTAATCATACTGACCGACATTGTACTATTATAAACATTGGTAACAATATGGGTGAACTTCTTGCAGATGAGTGGGACAATAACACTCGCATCTCTTTAGAAGTCCAACCTCTTCACCAGTCAGAGTGTCTAAGGGGAAAACAAAACAGCAATCAATGGCAACCGTGACCCCCAGTTTATCCTGAGCAGAGTTCTCAACCCTAAGAGCAGAACTGCAATTACCCTCATTCCAAATGGAATTAAATGATTCTATTACACAGAATGATGCTTGTCTTGAACAATATAACGAACAAAACAAAAATCATACTAGTAAAATTGAAATAGCATACGTTCTTATGGATTTTAAACAGTTTACACGTAAATTAAATTTCAATTTTTTTTTTTTTTTTTTTTGGTAAACATGAAACCCCCTTAGCACTTTCAATACAACCATCCATCCAACTGTTGCATTGTTTGAAAACAATTGTGAACTTGATTTTTGTGAAGCTCTGAATAATAACTTGTGTGTAATGCGTCTAGATATTTAGACAGCAGTAAAATTTAGTTAAGTGAACTAGACAGGCATAATCTTAGTTTTATGAAGCCAGACAAAGGAAGTTGGTTGGTTATAATGGAGAAAAATTATTATGTTGAATGAATGGATGCCTTGTTGTCCAGGGATAACTTTTGAAAAAATCAATGGATGTCATGTCCGGGAATACCTCTGAAAAATCAATGGATGTCATGTTGTCCAGGGATACCTTTGAAAAATCATCCCTTAATGAGGTAAATGCATCATATAACAAAATCAGGAATATTTTCAACGGCATGTTAATGGATCAGCAAATAGATTGGGATGAATACAATTTCTTAGTATTTAGGCTCCCAAAGGCCCCATAATTTTTGGCATACCAAAAATACATAAGGACTTAAATCAACCACCTGTGAGGCCTATTGTGGATGCCAGGGGATCCATAACATACCCCTGTGTGAAATTTTTGGATGTGAAGTTAAAGCATTTACTTGTGAGGAGAAGCTCATTTGTGCAAAGATTCTTGGTATTTTTTAGATAAGATCAGTAAGGCAGACTTTAATGAAAAGGTGATTACTTACTACCACTGATGTGAAAGAACTTTATTCAGTTATCCCTCATGATATTAGGTCAGTATGGTTTACTGAGAATCTTTTTGATATAGGTATCCCACACAGCTTTAACAGAATTTCATAGATGTTAATAGAGTCCGTGTTAATTTTGTTTGAACATGAGGAAATTATTTCTTTGTCTAACAAACGGGGGTGGCAGTGGGCTCCACTTTTTTGCCAACATTGTAATGCTACAAAGGAAAAATAATTTTTGTTCAGTTCAGAATTCAAGAAAGTTGTCAATTTTACCCTCATTATTTACAGTGGATATAAAAAGTGTACACACCCCTGCTAAAATGCCAGGTTTTTGTGATATAAAAAAATGAGACCACAATAAATAATTTCAAAACTTTTCCCACCTTTAATGTGACCTATAACTGTTAGAAAAATGTGTATCTGAATACATGAGAAATTATAGTTTAAAAGCAAAGTAGTATATAATACATTTTATTCTATTAATCATATAGTAGTAAAATTAATTCACGTCTAAATGTGAAGTAGTTTTGAAACTGCAGTGTGGCTTGAAGCAAAAGCTGATCCCTGACCCTGACAGAATGCTAGCTTAGCAAGTTTTAATGTTTATGCTTTTCACAAGTGATTATCTGCTGGGTCAGGAAATTAAATGTGTGAAATAATGACATCTCTGCTCTTTCCTGGCGGAATGAGATGGCCTTGTATATGTGTTACTTAGATATCACGCAGCTGTGTGAGAGTGTAACAGAACAAAGACATGCATTAAAAGACTGAAGCTGCTATTGTATTTGAACTGATATGAAACCTTGAATAAGTAACTTTACAGAAAGACATTATGACTGACCAGCTGGATAGCAAGGCCGTATGGTATCTAAAGGAAAAGTTTTTTTTAAATGTACAGCATCAGCAAACTTAATGAATGAAGAATTGTAAGCTAAAGTGATGTAGATGCCCTGTGACGTATCACGTCAGAAAGGTGGGCATAGCTAAATGTTAAACCTATATAAAATTATGTGCTTCCTGTTTCATGTCAGACAAAATTCTGTACTTGTATGGTTTTTTGCCTCCTGGTGTACACTAGTAAACTTTTGAATCTGAACCTCCTGTGTATTGAATTCTGAATTTTATTTAACAGTTTGGTCCTTCGAGCCGGAATTCCCTTGGTAAGCTGCAGATCCGAGCGTATCGGTGGTCGAATACTGTGCAGGAGAAGTTACCGAAATGGTTCTTCTTGAGTGAAAAGACCTCAGACTGAATTGTCGTGTGTAAAGAGGCTGGCCACTTTCTGATCTGTGGCCGAAGAGCGGAATTTGAATGATTTTCAATACCGGAGGCTCAGTTAGGAAGAATTTGCCTTTTTTCTGTTTTAGATCAGGGACTAGGTTACAGTATATTGTTGTCAAGATTTGTTTTGCAGATCAGAGACAAAAGGAAGTACTGTATATTTGGTCATAGATCAGCGTAACAGAATAAGGTAGACAGTTATTCTAGATAAACTGTAAACAGAAACTAAGAAATTGATATCACGTGATAAAAAAGGGGTTATGTAACATTTTCTTTGACATGGGTAATCAGTGCACTAAAACCTCACGAGATCCGCCCCTAACCAAAGACGCAAAATACATGCAATTACAGCGTTCTGATAACGTTGGGTATTATACGAAATGGGTTAATAAATATGAATTTGATGGTAAACTAGATAAACCTTCACTAGTTAAACTCCTTAAACAGCTTAAATCTGATGCAGGAGGTCAGGCAAAACAACGCCAACTAGGCATTCCTCAAGCACACAGGTGGATTTAGGAAGCAAATCGTAGAGAACAGAAGCTTAAAAATTCAAAAACATTATTTTTAGACAAAGAGGATAATAACTTGGTATTAGCGACAGCTCCTCCTCCTCCCTTGCCCCCTCCCTTACCCTTTTCAGGATATGAAGTGAGTGGACAGGCTGGTCCACCTCCGCGTTATCCTGAAGTTTCAGTAAGACCACAACCATTTGTTAGAGATCCTATTGAGACTAGGTCCTGAACACGTAAAACACATAGGGACACAGAATCATACCAAATAGAGAGAAATCTACAGGATGAGAGTGAGGAAGAAATATGCCCACTTTATAGAAGTTCCAAATCCTCAGGCAGGACAGGAAGGGCAGGATCCAACACTCTTATTATATAGACCATGGACACCGGAAGATATCCGGAAGGCTACTGAGGAAATCCCCCATCCGAAAGTTAATTTTACGAAATTTTTAGAAGATTTACAAGGCATGAGGTTAAGTTACCACTTGAATGGGGAAGAAGTAAAAAAAGTAGTAAGACAAATTATAGGTCCAGATTGGCACATGATTTGTGGCACCTGGAATCCTCGTAATGCAGAACTTAGGCCACTCCCACATAGTGACGCAGAGTTAGACAACAGAGTGAAAGGTCTGACAGACCGAATCTCTGAGAAATGGAAACCTAGAGCAGACTGGACTTGCATTAATCAATGCATACAACAGGAAAATGAGACAATAGATGGATATTATGCTAGATTATTAGAATGTTTAATAATCATAGCGGTATGTCCGTTCCTGAGAACCAAACAACTGAGTCCCCGTATGAACAACAATTAAAAAATGCATTTTTGAAGGGTTGCATTGCACCTATTAGTAGCTTCATTATGAAGCATATGATAGATCATCGAAAAGGGAGGCTACAAGCCTTACTCGAATACGCTAGACATGCTGAGAGACATTTTAATAGTAAAAAGAAAAAGAAGGCACAAGTCTTCACTGCTGAAGACAGAGCTGAAGTATTTGTATTACAGTCAGGTAAAAAGGTATTTGTATTACAGTCAGATAAAAAGGGCAAGAAGAATGCCCAGGGAAACAAACAGTCTGATAAACAATCAGAAGATTTTGAAGAGAGGAAAAAGAGAGGTGAATGCTTCAAATGCGGGGAAAAAAGGGCATCTAGCAAGGGATTGTAGGCAAAACAAAAAGGTAATTACAGAAGATAAAGGAGATGAGGACGGACTATATGATAGTGAGGATACGTCCGGACTATATGATAGTGAGGATACGTCAAGTGTCCGGACTATATGATAGTGAGGATACGTCAAGTGCAAGTCAGAAATCATCAGGAAAAGGTAAGAAGCAAAAAGCAAATGTAAATGTGATAGAAGGAGTAGAGGAAGTGCAAATAGATATGGAGGATGAAGAAAGTGAAATTTTGGACCTAGCATTATTGAGCTTAGAGCTCTACTTAGCGGATACGAAACCAGAATTCCTGTGTGACTCAGGAGCATCACGGACTTTGATACACCCCTCCAAGTTACCAGAACATTCCGAATCACCTGATTTATATACTAGTAAAAGCCACAAATGGGCAGCTATACAGGGAACCACTTTCCCATGATATAGCAATAACTGACCCTGTTTCAGGTATGACCCAGAGAAATAAAATAGTTGTGTCTGCAAAGTGTCCAGTAAACCTATTGGGCAGGGACCTTATGCAGATATTTGGCATAGCAGTAGTTCCAACTGTACAAGGTATGGAGGCACAGAGACAAGTGGGATACCTTTGTAGTGCGAACGGAGGGTGAAACTTTTTATTGGTACAGCCAGGACCTAGTCACGACTGGTCCAGGGGCAGTAACCGAGGAACTGATGAACGTAGCAATCAGTAAAGCCCCCTCCCTTGACACTGATCGACAGCATTTGTTACACTGTACTCTATACTACTGTACTATACCAGGACCTGATAGAGAGTATGAGCAAGAATTGTTTAGAAATCGTGCAACTAGATTGGTTTTGCATACTTTGTACTGGGATGCTGAAGGGAACAGTGTAGTTAGCTGTTCATTACATCAAGAATTCCTTGCATTGTATAGATCAAATCGGTTACCACATGTCAGCTTGACAAAGAACAAAAGTGTCAAATGGGCAGATTTAGGAGAAAAAGTAACAAGATGGGAGAAACAGACTGATTTAGAACTATCAGAACAAGGGATACAAAAACAAAAATTGAATTGGTTGACACAGACACATCCAGCTGTACACTTGCAATCTAGCGAGGACAGCTGATTACCATTTTTATTAGAAGAAGAAGAAAAGGCCTTATGTGAAATTCCAACAACTCTCTGGTCAACAGGCAAGTCAGATGTAGGACTTATTCGAACAGCAGGACCAGTTACAATTACCCCAAAGTCAGCTTTCAGACCACAGAAAAGACAATACCCTTTGAGAAAGGATGCAGAAATAGGAATTAAGCCTATAATAGCAGCATTACTCCAAGGAGGAGTACTGGTAGAATCTCCTGATTCACCATGTAATACATCCCTATTTCCTGTTAAAAAAGCAAATGGGGAATGGTGGATGGTACAAGATTTACAAGCTGTAAACAATGCAGTAATACCTAGAGCACCCACGGTGCCAGACTCACATACTTTGTTAAATAATTTAGAACCACAACAGAAGTATTTCTCTGTGGTAGATATTAGCAATGCTTTCCTTTCAATACCTATACATCCTGATAGTCAATATTGGTTTGCATTTACATTTCAGGGTAAAAGGTATACATATACTCGACTACCACAGGGATATTGTGAGAGCCCAACAATTTTTGCACAAGAAATGGCTAGCAACCTGGCAGGATTTACCCCACCGGGAGGTAGTCAAATTCTACTTTATGTAGGTGACATCTTGCTAGCAGCCCCCACCCAGCAACAGTGCAGGGAGGATACAGTAGCATTACTGAAATTTTTAGCAACACAAGGACTCAAAGTAAACAAAAGTAAGTTACAACTTTGGAGAGAACAAATTAGATACCTAGGATATGTAATATCCAATGAAGGTAGAATACTAGATGAGGAAAGAAAAACAGCGATTTTGCAAGCACCCAAACCAACAACCAAGAAAGAAATGATGTCTTTCTTAGGTACAACTAATTTTTGTCGGAGCTGGATACCAAATTATGCTTTGGAATCTGCTCCACTGACTGATTTGATATATAAGACACCAATGGCAGCACAAGATATTTTACAATGGACAACCGAAGCAGAAACAGCTTTCTGCAGGTTGAAGCAGTTAATAGCTTCTTCATTAGTTTTAGGACTTCCAAATTATCACAAACTGTTCATTCAGACCGTAGATTGTAAGCAGGGATACATGATGTCAGTATTGATGCAACAACATGGGGACAAGCAACGCCCCATAGCCTACTATTCATCACAGTTGGACCCAGTGGCGCGATCTTTACCTCACTGTGTACAAGCAGTAGTTGAGCCGCAATGGCAGTACAGGCTTCGGCCTCAGTGGTGTTATTCCACCCTCTCACATTGAGAGTGCCTCATGCAGTTGCAATAATTTTACTGCAAGAGAAAGTGGCATACCTTTCTCCTGCTAGACATCTTTCATGTATGACTATACTGCTGAGCCAACCTCATATGACAATTGAACGATGTACGACATTGAATCCATCAACATTACTTCCAACTCCTGCGGAGGGCACACCACACAGCTGTCTGCAGGAAATTGAACAGTTAGCTTTACCTAGAAAAGATCTTACAGATATGCCCTTGGATAATGCCGAGGTGACATATTATGTGGACAGCTCATGCAGAAGGGGTCCAACAGGGAAGAATATGGTGGGGTATGCAGTAGTTACAGACACTGAAATCTTAGAAGCTCAATCCTTACCACACAACTTATCTGCACAAGCAGCGGAATTGATAGCTTTGATGAGAGCATGTACTTTAGCAAAAAACAAGTGTGTGAACATATATACTGATAGTCAGTATGCTTTTTCTACAGTACATGTATTTGCACAACAATGGAAAAATAGAGGAATGATAACATCCAGTGGAAAACCTATTAATCATGTGCAATTTATTTTGGAGTTATTAGAATCTATTCAGTTACCTACCAAAGTAGCTATTTGTAAACGTGTAGCTCATACAAAACAGCAGGATAAGATTTCGAAAGGCAATGCACGAGCTGATGCAGCTGCAAAGCAAGCAGCCTCAGACTCAGAAACTGTACTTTTAAATGAGGAATTACAACCCTCTGAGATTTTAGATTTAGACATGTTAAAAACAATGCATACGCTTACTACAAGAGGAGAAAAACAAAAATGGGTAAAACGAGGTGCAATTCTTGAGAATGGACTGTACATTTCCAAAGAAAGAAAACCGATATTCCCGTCTAATTTATTTAGATATGCAGCTTTGTTGAGCCATGAGCAGTGCCATGTCTCAACAGGGGGGATGGTACAGTTAGTAAATCGAATATTCCAAAAATACGGATACACAAATTACACACACAAATTTTGTGCAGCTTGTCATACTTGTAACAAGCATCATGCACAAGGAGCATTTAAAACCAAGCAAGGAAGTTTTCCTATACCACCATACCCATTCCATACTATCTGTATGGATTTCATAGAATTGAATAAATGTGAAGGGAAGAAGTTTTGTTTAGTTATTGTAGACATGTTTTCTAAATGGGTAGAAGCTTTTCCAACCAAAAACCCAGATGCAGCAACAGTAGCAAAAGCCTTGATAAAAGAAGTAATCCCTAGATTTTGCATTCCGGAGAGGATTTATAGTGACAATGGCACACATTTTGTGAATCAGATGATTCACCAGCGTGGGAGATTTTTAGTATCTCCTTGAAGAACCATTGTGCTTGCCACCCACAGTCAGCAGGACTGGTGGAAAGGTACAATGGTACCCTAAAGAACAAGTTAAGGAAGCTAGTAGAAGAGACCCAAAAGAATTGGATATACTGTCTGCCTTTAGCACTGCTGAGTATGAGAACGGTTCCAAATGTAAAGGGTTTGACTCCCTTTCAAATAATTTTTGGGAGAGCATATTATGTGCCTCAGTGGAAAGCTCTCATGTCTGCAGAGCAGGAGGCTGACAGTTCATTAGCTAGCTATATGAAAAAACTGTTAACAAATAAATCTGTTTTGCAGTTTAACTCTCTTTCAGATAAGGAACAGACCAGACCGGTGGAAGCAGTCTTGGCTCCTGGGACATACGTCTGGCTGAAAGTGACGAAAAGGAAGAATTGGGCGAGTCCAAAGTGGGAGGGACCATACCAGGTTCTGTTGGCAACGCCCACTGCAGTTAGAGTGGCCGAGAGGACGTCCTGGGTTCATTTGATGCATTGTAAACCGGTAAAAAACTTTCAACTTGATAAAAACTTTGTGACTGATACACAACCAGACCAAGATGGCCAAAAACAAAGCAAATAGAAGTTTAGATCAACCCCAGAGATGTTGCATAATCATTTTGTTGTGTGTACATTTATTAACTGTAACTGTGACAATTTTCCTCTTGCTGTGGTTTATCCTACACACAACCACACAAATGAAAGTGGGAAGGCGTGATGAAACATCTATAGACTGGCATCCAAATTTTAACACATACCTGGCCATGAAACGTGTGTATGCAGAGACTATGAACATTTCAAATAGCTGGGTTTGTACAGCTATACCAACAGCATATGGAGGACTGATAATGTCCGCTGTCCCTTTGGGGATAAATGAGACTTGGGAGAATTTACTTTTCGACACAGGAACTGTGAGATCACAGGGCAAAATAGCTTTATTTTTACCTGTCACACAAAAAGGAGTTGTATGTTTCTACAAAAATGACACTCTCCAGGTGGGCTGGAGCAATTGCAATATAACCATATCTTACCGATGTTATATTAAGAATAATAATGGCAATACTTTTTGCAATACTAATTATGACTCTTATTTAAACTCATTGAAAACGACTATGAGTGACATTCAAAAAAATCCAGTTTTGTTTAAACAATTGTCAGTTATAGATCAAAAAATGTTTCATGCAGGGCTGATGCGTATTAGTACTAAAGTAGAAAACTGTTTGTCTTTTTATTTGTGGGGAAAAAGGCATATAAATGGTTACCTGAGAATTGGTCCGGCAGTTGTTTTTTGGGTTACTTGGTTCCGGCAATAAGACATACTGCAGAATTACCTTTGGGTAAGATACGAAACATAAGGGAAACAGCTGGGAAATCTGAAGGTCCAGTTAAGAAACCTGTGAATCCAGTTGGGAAGATCGAAGCTGGTTGGAAAGACCATAATTCAGTAAAAGACAAAAGTGAATTGACTCATATGGACTTGAGTGACAGTGTGTTATCCTGGGCAGGAATACTCCCAGCTTATGGAGCAGTCAAATCGATCTGGGAGCTGAGGAAGTTGTCTAAATTTCTCGAAGTAATGAGTAATGCAACTTTTTCTGCCCTAGAATTGGTGACTGATGAACTGAATGCAATGAGAACTGTTGTGCTACAAAATCAGATGGCTCTTGACTTCACCCTAGCGGCGAGAGGTGGTACGTGCATGCTTATCAAAGAAAAATGCTGTGCTTTTATTCCTGACAATCGTCACGAGATAAGTAACCACCTAGAGGTAATTCAGCAAGTATCAGCCATGACTGAACCAGGCCCAAACCCACTGACTGACTTTTTCCAGAATCTATTTGGGGGTGGGGTTCCATCCTAATGAATATTCTAATTGCCATTTGTGTGGGTATACTCCTAATAGGAGCATGTGTTTGCTGTGGAATTCCCTGCATGAAAAGATTAATCAAAGATTTTGTTGATGTATCTGTTACTGAAACTTTCTACCAAGCTATTGAAATTGAAAGATTGATTTCAGATGACGCTTTTTCTGAAGTATAGATTAAATGACTCACCTAGCTGAAAATCCTGAGCGGAAAAGGCTAGGAGATGAAATGACACTATGCCTACTTCAAAATAGAATAAAAAGTATTAATAGGGGGGAAATGTTAGAAAAACGTGTATTTGAATATATGAGAAATGCTAGTTTAAAAGCAAAGTAGTATATAATACATTTTATTCCATTAATCATATAGTAGTAAAATTAATTCATGTCTAAATGTGAAGTAGTTTTGAAACTGCAGTGTGGCTTGAAGCAAAAGCTGATCCCTGACCCTGACAGAATGCTAGCTTAGCAAGTTTTAATGTTTATGCTTTTCACAAGTGATTATCTGCTGGGTCAGGAAATTAAATGTGTGAAATAATGAAATCTCTGCTCTTTCCTGGCGGAATGAGATGGCCTTGTATATGTGTTACTTAGATATCATGCAGCTGTGTGAGAGTGTAACAGAACAAAGACATGCATTAAAAGACTGAAGCTGCTATTGTATTCGAACTGATATGAATCCTTGAATAAATAACTTTACAGAAAGACATTATGACTGACCAGCTGGATAGCAAGGCCGTATTTTTTTTTTTTAAATGTACAGCATCAGCAAACTTAATGAATGAAGAATTGTAAGCTAAAGTGATGTAGATGCCCTGTGACATATCACGTCAGAAAAGTGGGCATAGCTAAATGTTAAACCTATATAAAATTGTGTGCTTCCTGTTTCATGTCAGACAAAATTCTGTACTTGTTTGTTTTATTGCCTCCTGGTGTACACTAGTAAACTTTTGAATCTGAACCTCCTGTGTATTGAATTCTGAATTTTATTTAACAATAACCTATACAATTCAATTGAAAAACAAATCTGTTAGGAAAAATATAAAAAAAAAAGAAATACATACACTACACTGGTTGCATAAGTGTGCATACCCTTAAACTAATACTTTGCGTGCACACCCTTAAACTAATATTTTGTTCTGTGTGCACACCCTTAAACTAATATTTTGCTGAAGCACCTTTTGATTTTAATTATAACTTTCAGCCTTCTTGGGTAGGAGGCGCTATCAGCATGGCACATCTTGACTTGGCAATATTTGCCCACTCTTCCTTGCAAAAGTACTCCAAATATGTCAGATTGCTAGGGCATCTCTTGTGCACAGCCCTCTTCAGGTCACCCCACAGATTTTCTATTGGATTTAGGTCTGGACTTTGGCTGGGCCATTCCAAAACTTTAATTTTCTTCTCGTGAAGCCATTCTTTTGATGATTTGGATGTATGCTTGGGGTCTTTGTCATGGTGAAAGGTGAAATTCCTCTTCATCTTCAGCTTTCTAGCAAACGCCTGAAGGTTTTTGGGTCAAAAGTGGCTGGTATTTTAAACTGTTCATAATTCCCTTCAGCTTGACTAAAGCCCCAGTTCCACCTGAAGAAAAACACCCCCAAAGCATGATACTGCCACCACCATGCTTCACCTTGAGGATGGTGTTCTTTTGGTGATGTGAAGTGTTGTTTTTGTGCCAAACGTACCTTTTGGAATTGTGGCCAAATAGTTCAACCTTGGTCTCATCAGACCATAACACATTTTCCCACATGCTTTGGGAGACTATGTATTGTTTTGCAAATTTTGGCTGGGTCTGGATGCTTTTCTGTGTAAGAAAAGGCTTCCGTCTTGCAACCCTACCCCATAGTCCAGACATATGGACAATATGGGAGATTGTTGTCACATGTAGTACACAACCAGTACTTGCCAGAAATTCCTACAGCTCTATCAGTGTTGCTGTAAGTTTCTTGGCAGCCTCCTTGACCAGTTTTCGGCTGGTCTTTTCATCAATTTTTGAGGGATGTGCATTTCTTTGCAACATCTCTGTTGTCCCATATTTTCTCCACTTTTTGATGACAGTCTTCACAGTGTTCCATGGTATATCCAATGCTGTGGAAATTTTTTGTACCCTTCTGCTGACTGATACCTTTCAACAATGGGATCTCTTTGATGCTTTGTAAGGTCTCTGCAAACCATGGCTTTTGCTGTAGCAGCAGGCAACTTGAGTATATGTCAGGAAAAGCCTGCTAGGAGAACTGAACTTTATTTGGGGTTAATCAGAGTCATCTTAATTGATGGCAGATGTGTACCTAAGAAGATGAATGCTGTAATTAAATCAAAAGGTGATTTAATGACTATATTGGTTTTAGGGTGTGCACAATTATGCAACCAGCATACTGTACATTTTTTATTTTTTATATTTTTTCCTCTAACAGATTTGTTTTTCAATTGAATTGTACAGGTAATAGGTCACATTAAAGGTGGGAAAAGTTTTGAAATGATTTATTGTGGTCTCGTTTTTTTATACCACAAAAACCTGTCATTTTAACAAGGGTGTGTAAATGTTTTAAATCCACTGTAGTGTTGTATTTTATGGGATGACAATTTGTAAGGTATATTAACCAAGCTACAAACTTTTTATATTTTTATGAGTTTAATAAATCTAGAGTAGCATTTTTAGACATCTGTCTGAGTTAAGGAATCTGAGTTAAGGATATGTTAAATGAGAGATTTCATTCACAAATTTACCGCAAGCCTATTTATTCCAATGGGTACTCCCATTTTACTAGTTTACACCCTGTTTCACAAAAGCGTGCCAGCATTACAGAACTATTTGTAAGAGTGGTATGCATGGTCTCCTCTTTTATTGATTTTTTTACATGAATGTAGCACTATTAAAAAGTTTGTTTGTAGCATGGGACATTCAATCTTTGTGGATGAATTAATGTATGAAGTTATAGAATTCAATTTCTCTCTCGTTTATCTTCCAATTTTTGAATTACCATCATTTTTAGTGATGATAATATTGAAAATGGAATATTGATGGAAGTATCTAACAATTTACAAAGATTTGAAAAGAAGCTGTTGACATGTAGACGGGAATTTGAAGCTTTCATTACTCAGTTTAATGCCAACAGTTATAAGAAAAATTGTTGAAAAGAACTGGACGATTTTTAGGTAGACAAATCAGTACTAGAAAAAGGGTAGGTGAGAGACCATTGGTTATTTATAAAAAGGGAGCTATTCTTAAATCAATTACTGAAAAGTTTGTAAAGAATTAGTGTACTTATTCAGAAAGTGCCAATGACGTGCCACATGTGTAAATGTGGACATTGGTTTGTTTGCAATTGGATCTTGATGTGAGAATTTTAAAATTAAAAACTTTAATTTGAGAATGCAAGGTAAGTTTGACTGCTGCACTGTAAGGGTTGTGCATGCAGCAATGTGTCAATTCTGTCCAGCCTATTATGTAGACAAAATACAACATAGGCTCAAGGACTGGCTTAGTGAACACTTAAATTACCTTAACCTATTTAATATTTTGGAAAGACATGTTGTAGATAAACCCAGGCATTCATTTAAATTTGTTCTTGTGGAAAAATTACTTAAAAATGAATGGGGAATGGCCATGGGGCATTGCATTTCGAGAAACAGGAGCTGTATTGACAGCTCTATTTTAACTCTGTGTGGCCCAGCTTGAATGGCTGAGTAAGAATATGTTGGAGATTTCATTCACAAATGTACAGCAAGCCTATTTTTTCCAATGGGAACTTCCATTTTACTAGTTTACACCCCGTTTCACAAAATCATGCCACTGTCAAAGGACAATTTGTAAGGGTGGCACACACTGTCCTCCTTTTGATGATGTTTACATGAATGTAGCACTATTAAGTTTGTTTGCAGCAGGGGGGGTACCCAATAATCTTTGTGGATGAATTAATGTACAAAGTCATAAAATTCTTTCCCTTTTATTTTGCTTTTTAAACTTTCTATTAGTTGTCTGTTGAAGCTAAAAACTTTTGAGAAAAAGTAAAAACTTTTTACTTGTATTAATTTAATATATTTGCACAGATCTGTATGTATTTTAAAATGAAGTCATAATCTTTTGAAAAACTGGTTAGGAAAAGTGCTGTGTGTTTAGTGTGCATCTCTTTAAATTCTAGTTGTGTGTAGAGGGGCTTGCCCGTCATGTGATCAAGGTATGGCTTTTTAAATGGATTGTTACTAAATTCAGCTTGATCTGATGAAGTTTTATGAAAGTAAATAAAACAAAAGTGCTAATCCTGTACCATATTGTATTTTTATTATTTTATAAGGTAGAATTCTGTGCAGTTTTAATAAGCCGGTCAGTCTATCTGCAAACCCTGCATGATTTTCATTTGTTTTATAAGTTTAGTGTGCGTTGTAGAATTTTAAGTAGAAAAATGCCTGGAGGATACTGTATTGTCTACCAAACTGTGCCACTCTCTTAGTTTTAACAAGTCAGTTCTTTTATATTCAGATGGCTTATTTACCAGGTAGTTAAAATTACAGTTTCCTGCTGCTATCAAATTATTCAATATATAAAGTCATAAATATGGTACAGTGTATGTATTTAACCATTCATGAATTTCATAGTCATATCCTAAGAGCATCCCATCTTTTTGTATTATTCGAGTAAAACTATCACCTGACCAAACTTTATTACAGAGAGACTTCTGTCAGTTGGGGGGTGCCTCACATTTAACAAAGAGGCGCATCACATAATGAACTCTTCCTCACATGGCTCAGGTAGATGTTGAGAGCTTGTTATCTCATTTAGAAAGCTTCCTCTCAGATGTCCAAGTACGGTTATTATGTTCTTTAGCAGTGGAGACCTTAAGAACATTGGAGGTACAGTAAGGAGTTTGCCCTCCTGCAGAAAAGGATTGTTTTGTATTTTTGTGACTGTAGTATTGCCAATACATCTCAGGTGTTCCTAACTTATAAGAGATCTCTCCTAAATTTAGACATTTTTTTTTTGAGTTCCAAGTTAATTGTAACACTGTTTACATATGTCCACAATTTGGGGCCTTTTATATAATTATGTTTTACTTTGTCACTAACTCTGGAGGTACAAGGTTGAGAACTACAGTGTTTTTGCAGAGATGTGATCTTTGAGGAGTTTCAATATTTATTTTCTGTCAATTAATTGCATGTTGATTTTAATGACACATGATTAGACATAGTGCACTCATGCAGCTGACTGTCAACATTCTATTCATTATTGCTCACAAAAGTCTGAACACCCTCTGTGTACTGAATTGCAGTGTTATGACTGGTCACTCATGCTTGCCATGAGCTGTTGACTGATGCCACTAGTTTTAAGGAATTTCTAATAATTTATACAAGTGCCTGTACTGTATAATATGAGGAATTATTGCATTAATGTCATATGAAGTAGTTAAATGTATCAAGCCCATCCAAAATTAGCTAAACTAGTCATGAGTTATTTCCTCTAAATACTTGCATGCATCCCTTTATGACCACAATATATTATCATCCTTTGGGTGAGATGTTAAACTGAAGTACCATCTGCTTAACTTGGTGGTAACTTGGGTAGCTAAAAAAAGATTCCAGAGCACAGATGGAAAAATAATATTTTTAAACATTAGTTGCATATAAAATAAATGTAGAAATACCTAACCAACAGGCTAAAATCCAGAAATTTTAATAGATGTAACCAAAAGAGTGGTAAGAGCTTTCATGGTGACCACACTGCTTCATCAGACAACATTAACTAAAAAATACAAGTCTTTTATACAAAGTGTGATCAATAAAAAGCCCTTAATTATGATGTCATCAAAAAGTTACAAATTTTTAAAAACACAAAAAGTTACAAATTTTTAAAAACACTATTAGGTTTTACCTCATATCATGCGTTCCGGCCCCAAAACCCGGACCACTCCACAAAAGGAGGGGGTGTATCCATATTCATAAAGGATACTCACACCTCCAGGTTGGTGGCAACGCATGAAGCTTCGGAAACCATCCAGGTGCAACTAACAATAGGCAAAACTGCTCTACAAATTGTAGCATGCTACAGGCCACCCTCTCAAACTCAGGAACCCCACACAGCCTTCCTGAAGACACTGGAGGGTATAAATGTATCTCCAAACACCATCATATTGGGTGACTTCAACTACCCGAATATAGACTGGGAACATTACTCAAGCCCTAACTTTCTAGCCCAACGGTTCCTGGAGTTCATAAATTCAAATGCCATGGAACAGCTAGTCACTGTTCCCACGAGAGGAGAAAATATACTAGATCTCATTGTCACAAACATGGGGACAAAATGCTCCACACCGAAGTATATCCCTCATTGGTGAGATCTGATCATAAACTAATCTCACTGGAAATCCACATCCCGCCCCACCCCAAACAAAAGACCATAGTGAAGAACTTCTCTAAAGCAAACTTCACACTACTCAAGACTGGTGTGGTATCCTTCAAGGCCCCTGAGTCAGAGGAAACCACAACCCAAGCTGCGGAAGCCCTTACAAATGCCTTCTATGAACACCTCCAGGACTGCATGGATCAGGCAATCCCAAATAAAACCAAGACTCTTTCCACAAAGGGCAAACGTCCAGTCTGGTGGACCCCAGCCATTAACAAACTTTACAATAAGAGGAGAAAGCTATTACATGATAGAACAAAATCCATAAAAGGGAAGTCACCCCTGATCATTATTAGTAAAAATTACGAGCACTCATAAAATCAACTAAGGCCAATTTTGAGAGAAAAATTGCCATGGATTCAAAGGACAATCATAAGGCCTTTTTCAGCTATGTTAGGAACCTGGGTGGAAACTCACAGATATGCTCAGAATTAGTCCAAAATGATACAAAATCACTGAACCCACAGACATTGCCAACATACTGGCAGACAGGTTCAGTGCAAACTTCACCCCTCTCCCCCACAAAGGAGAGATAACTATCCCAGCCGAGTGTAGCCTTCCGGACATCTCAAATGCGCAGGTGAAAGCTGCCCACTCTAAAGCTAAAACACAGCATCAATGGGACCGGATGGTGTCCCCGGCTGTGTGCTACACGAGCTAAATGAGGAATTAAACCCGCACATAAGGCAGCTGTTTAATCTCAGCCTTACCACAGGATACGTGCCCAAGGAGTGGCGTGACGGCAACTGTGGTCCCACTCCACAAAGGTGGCCTCACGGACCCTGGTAATTACCGCCCCATAAGCTTAACAAGTCTAGTCTGCAAAGCTATGGAGAGGATCATAATGGAGCTCATAAACAAAGATATAGGGGACTTGCAGACATTGGACCCGACCCAGTTTGGCTTTGTCAAGGGAAGATCATGCCTTTTGAACTTGGTCGACTTCTTGAAATAGTCACCAAGGCCATTGATGAGGGAAAGGCAGTCCATACAGCCTACCTTGACCTTGCAAAGGCTTTCGACACAATACCCCACTCAGGTATTGTAGAAAAACTTACCAGCTTAAATGTAAACCCATATGTCACAAGATGGGTTGCAAACTGGCTTAAGGACAGAACCCACAGGGTTAGAGTTGCTGGCGCTGTGTCAGACTCCAAGCTGGTCACAAGTGGTGTCCCACAGGGCTCGGTCCTTGGCCCCTATTGTTTGGCATCTACTTCTCAGAAGTACAGGCCAACATGGGAGGACTTTGGCTGACAAAGTTTGCAGATGACTGCAAACTGGGCCATAGTGGAAAGTGCATCGACACTGATATCCTTCAGAAGGGACTCACGGAAACAGATAGCTGGTGCCAGAGCCATGGCCTGAAGTTAAACGCCAAAAATGTATAGTCATACCCTTCGGGAAAAACAAGGTAACCCCAAGCTACCATATAGGTGGCAATCCACTAAGCACAGAAGAGGTTATCAGGGACCTGGGGACCCAGGTTGACAGTGGCCTTTCTTTTGACACTCACATTGCTAAAGTGGTTAGAAAGACCTTCTACATTGCCCACCTGATCATGAAGGGATTCACATCCAGATCTAGTGAGGTCATTGTTCCCTGTACTCTTCACTTATCAGACCAATGATCGAGTACAATGCCCCATTCGGGATGTATCTCACCCGACATCTGCAGCAATTGGAGAGACCCCAAAAGTTCCTCACCAAAAGGATAAAGGGACTCCAAAATCTGTCATATGCTGCCAGATTGAAGAAACTCCAGCTCTATTCAGTCGCATACCGTCTGCTCAGAGGTGACATGTGCCTGACATACAAGGCCATGTCCAACCCGAATTAATGGACATGCTCCACCTCAAAAATCCAAATCCACCAAAACCACTAGAGCAAGCGACTTAAACCTTAGCACGGATATAAATAGGACGTGCTGGAGGGATAGATTTATCACTCAGAGACTCCCTATGCTGTGGAATAAAATCCCGGTCCATGTGAGGCAGAGCACCTCGCTGACTCTGTTCAAGAGAAATCTAGACCTGTGGATGGGAGATCGTAGGTTTACCCCGGGAATCATCTCTGGGTCACTGCTGGACAGAGGCACAACAAACTAATGGGCACAGTATTTTTTCATATAAGGGGTGGCGTAAGCCACAATAATTTGGGCTAGGCTTATAAATGCCTTAGGGCAGATAGCCTAGTATAAACCTATGAACCTATGAACCTAAACATACTACAGAAAACACGTTCATATATCATGAATAAAAACAGCTATAAAATGTATGCAAACATATTGCACTTATGTTTTATTTTCATATATATTTTTATATTATTTATGTCTGTCTATATCCTTTCAGGAAAGGTTTCAGTGAAAAAAACTCATTTAGAACAGGTGTTTTTTCTCAGCAATAAAATCCACTTCTGTTCTACAGTTTTTTTTTTTTTTTTTTTAAATCTCCTCCTCTTAAATTAGTGTCTAAAACTTGCAATACAAAGACCCTAAATGAGTGTGTAGTACCGTGGCTCATATGTGCTGCTAAGGCATTACTATCTTTTTTTATTCTTTATGTCTCTCTGATGTTCAAGGACCCTATCCTTAAATGGTCTATTTGTCTTACCAACATAAAATTCATGACATAGTTGACAGAAAAATATGCAAGGTTACACGTTTTGCGGTCGGCATAAAAATCTGCATTTAATTGTGAATCCTTAAAACTGGATGTGTGTATGATAGGTAAATTTACAGGCTGAACAACTTCTGCAAGGAAAAGTACCAATCCTGTCTGATAATGGGTTCCCTTTCTCTAGCATATTGGACTTCTAACAAAGATGTTGCTTGAGGGATTTGTTGTTTCTGAAAGAAAAATGTGGAGTACTTCCTATCTTGTCTTTTAACTCAGGTACACTGTTCAGTATCTTCCAGTTTTATTCTTTATAATGTCACAGTATTGACTTGTATCACTAGAATATTGTAGAGGCACTCTAAAAAATATTACTGATAGTCCTGTTGCCACCCTACTGCATGTGTGCGTGTAGCTGATTTAAAATAAGGCCTGCATCTATCTTTTTTTTTAAACATCATTTCTCTCTCTTTTTTATTATATATGCATATAAAGCTATAATTCTGTACATAGATGTTTTCCACCTCGCATCTATTACCGCAGTTCATCCTATTCCATTATGGTTACATCTAATATTTGAATGCTTTGTTGACATAATATGCATATGCCCGAGCATGTTTCTTTCCCCATGTTGCAAACTACTGCACCATTCCAAAGTTTTTCTTCCTCTGTCAATCTGAGGTCTTCTAAAACAATAATATGTGCATCTACTGCAGCATACTATTGTAATGTACTATTCTCCTTTTAAGATTGTTCATACTTTTCACATTTAAAGTTAATATTTTCAGCTTTTAAGAACAGTTAGTATAATAAAATGTTTAGCCCTTTCCTCCTTTATGTTCGCATTGTTTTTAAATTTTTTACTTTTTTTTTTTAACTATTTTCCCTGTTGAATTATTTTTTTTCTTACTGTGCACCAGTCATCTTCCGCACTTGTCTCCTGTTTCTTTTTCCTTGTTACTTTCGTTAACTTCATGTGTAACCTCTTTATCAGTCGCCCCTTCCTGTACATTTTTCTTGTGTAACACATGTTACTATCTCTCTAGCCCGTATAACTGCATTTTTATTTTCTTCCATATTCATTTCACATTCTAGCCATGCATGACCAGTATTGCTACATATTTTGGACATTAAATCACATTATTTTTGCATTACCACATAAATAACCTCTTTTTATCATATTCATTGACTAAATGATATTTTTTCTACAAAAATAACAAGTTTATTGTTGACCCCTGTATTTCACAAAACCCCTATTGCCATGAACCTTAATACTACTAGGTATGTGCATACCATTACCATTTTCAGTATTGCTTCACATTCCCATCCCCTAGTCCATAGTTCTTTTTCATCATATACTTTTGTAGTGTCTATTACTTCTTTACATATAGTTAACGAATGTTCTTTCAGTTCTTTTGCTTCAACTTCAGTTCTAAACTAGATCATTATTCTTTGTTTTGTTTGTCTGTAAAAAGCTTGCATGACATATTCTGACCATGGATAAAAATTTTTCTTTTGTTCATATGCACCCCAATATTTTCCATGGCCTGCCCAGCCTCAAATATCAAGTCACAAAAAAGTATCTTTATTAATTAAAATGAATGCTCTTATCACTTTTGCTTTGACACCCAGAGGTGCTATGACAGGGTCCCAAACCTCATACCTGTCCAAACTTTTTTCTTCTTTGTTTACTGCTCAGACATACTGTATACTTTTTTTGTTTCTTTTACTTTTTTCTTCTTTGCTCCTTTTCCCACAGTTTGTAAGTTTTTGTCTCTTGAACTTTTTCTGGCACAGTCTCTTCATCTCCTTTTTCTTCCTCTATTTTCTCCATGATGCCAGTCCATGAAATTGCTGCTCCATTCTCTGGCTCACTTTAGTTTACCATTTCTTCCAAATAATGCCACAACCCCCCCCCCCTCCAACTGGAGGGCTTTAATTATGCATCTCTCGGAGGTAACTGTCTTTCCTTCAAACAAGCTCATCTGAAAGATTTTCTCTGAATCTATCTCTGTTACAGCTACAATCTCGTTCTCCTCCACTGTCACGGTTTGTTTTTTTCTGCATCAGAAAAAATTCTGGTAGTGATTCTACCATTTCCACTACATTTTTAGCAACATTTAGATTTGGCTGAAAAAGAAGTGAATCAGCCATGTTTTCTCCCTGTTCTTCCTGGCTGCCTACGTGCCTGGACAGGAAACAGGAAGTCAGGATGTATAACACACAAAGCCTTCTCCTGACTACCAAGAGTAGGGAAAGTTCCCATATGTCCTGGCCAAATTTCAACCAATAGTATGTCAAGAGGCCACTAGACTAGAGAGATTAACCTGGTTAACAAAGTATAATTATTTAAATAGTAATTCAACAGATGGTGCATCTAATCTCATGAAACTACTGTAAAAACCACTGAAATCCCCAACTTTCACCTGTTTTTTTGTACCTAATGAAATTTATGTTTTATGAAGTTAGTTAACATCACCCATTTTCAAGGACTGGGTCATACTTCTGTTTTCATAAAAGCTTCCTTAGGATTTGTACCAGCTGATTCATACTATAGAATGAAGAGGCAATGGGAAAATGAGCTCACAGGGAGCATATTTAAGAATGCATGGCAAGTGATATATAAATATAGTCTTAAGAAACATAAGAGTTAAATGTACATCAACTCAGTCACTATAAACTATATAAAATCCATATTTAGTCTTGATTTAACATACTTACAAAAGTGATTTTAGGAAATAATGATCCATATATAATGCAATTACTTAAAGACCTACACTGTACAATTTAATTGCCTAACTAGAGAGTCTCTGCATGAAAACCTTTGTATAAGGATTTGTAATGTCAGCTAGATTGGCTGGTATGTTCTGTCATGTATCTATACTTTGTTGTTTAAGTACTTTGGCTTATTGGAAATGTTACATTTTTATGACAGCCCACTTTTTGAAGAATTCTGGGATTAGGTGCACAATTTACTTAGAGACCATCTGGTCAGACAAAATATTTCAAAAACCTTTATTTTTAATTTAGTTGTATGACTATGTACTGCAGTATCATATAAATGTTGCACAATTACTTAGTACAGTATCATCTTCAGTGCTGTCATCAGCTAGTTTTGACAATTTAAAATAAATTTTGTGGTAGAGGCAATGTTTGCATAGGTATTCGTTTTGCATCAGCTGTCCTTGTTACTGGTAAATCGCTGATGGTCTTGGTGAAACAGTGATTGTGCCATCTGAGCTGCCCTAAAGTTTCTTATGGAAATGTAAAGTCACCTTTATTGAACAGGAATGCAAGTGCAAAGACTGCAATGGATCTTTACAAGAGTGTTATAGTAAAGGGGGGTTTATCAGCAGTTTGAATGTACTTGGAGGCCATGGTACAGCAATAGGAGAAGCAGACAATTCATTTTATAATGAGGCAATCCATCCAGGTCAAGTGTTTTCACTAGGGGAGTTTTGGTTTATAGCTAGCATGTTGTCCAGTTAATCAACTGATTTACTATGTATGAAAGAAGTGCTGTGGTGTCTCTAGCACTCTGCAGCATACAGATATTGTATGAAGAAGGTAATATTTTAACCGAGTATGCTGTAGCATTTTTGTGTTTATAGATCATGGGGATCATTGACCGGACTTGCTTATATCCATGTTTGCATAAATTGCATTTTAGGTTAGGTAAATTCCAGTATTTTTTCTGATCCGTTATTAAAGATAGCATTCAGATTGTTTGAAGAAGTCTTTAATGATTTGGATAGGGTTTAAGCAATTTTTCTGCATAAAACAAGTTTTATGACTGTTCTATGACTTTCTGATAATTCAAGCAATAGAAGGACAGGAAAGCCTGATTAATATTAATCACACACACATACTGTTTAAGCAACAATCTATCAAAGTTTTGCACAATAACTTTAGTTTATTCCATGCAGAAAAGTAAAACGTATTTGAATGCAACTGAACATCCTGCCATGCTGTGCTCACCTCTAGATGAAGGTCTGGGGGGAACGGCTGTCCATCATAAAATATTATGGAAAAAGAGTACTGTCATATGGCCCAAGATGCCTCCAAGTCTTCCCCCTTTATGTATAGTACCCTTATTTGCCCTTTCAGCACACTGCAGTGGTGCATGAACCTGTGAGAACATGATATCCATATAATCTCCCCAATCGCACAACTATTTCTACTGTCCTCTTTCATCTAGGCATGATATATGCATTTTGCTAACCTCCTGTAATGAAAACAAATTTTGCAGAAATCAGAAGGTTCAAGAACAAAATTAGGCAGGACATAGCAGTTCAGCCCACTGTGGTAGAGGAAGTTTGTCCTGCACAGCATGGGACTGCTTTGTTACATAAAATATGACAACAGTGATGTCATACTTAGCAGCCGGACTGACCCTCTAGCTATTTTACCACTGTGGCAAGTAAACTAACACATTATCTGAAAGCCCTTTTGCATGAGGGCTATGCTCCAGCGTTCAACCTGGTGTGTTTTCTGTCACCATAACATGGTCTCTAAATATTTAAACCCTCACATTACCCTGAGTTGGACAAATGAGTAATATAAGTATTTTTTTCTCTGAGTCAGAGCAACCATGGTAACTGCATGTTTAGAGATCAAGGTGTGAACGGAAACACCACAGTGTGTGTGTGTGTGTGTGGGGGGGGGGGGAGTGCACCTCCCTGCAGAAAACTTGTACAGCAGGATTATAGCTAATTCAATGCATCACAATGCAATGTTGCACCAGGTGGTGGTAATATCTACTGTAGATCATGAAAGAGACATTACATTTTGAGAAAACAGTGTAAACCTGACAACAAACATTTCTATTATGCGAGGTTGGGGAAGATGTTTCTAGATGATACACAATATAACTAGCACTTCTCAGTGTTAAAATGAAGCACCTGTGCCCTGAGGTGGTGAGAGGGCACCCTACATAATTAGCATCTATGCTCTGAGGTGGTGAGAGGGCACCGTACATAATTTAGCCTTTATATGTACTTTGCAAGAGCACAAATTACTGCTTGTGCACCACTATATACTGGCATTGCTATACATTTTGATTAATGGAAGTCAGTGGACACAAGATGCCACCCATATGCCCCATTGATGAAGTCGGATATATTAAACTGTAAAAGGGCAGTGGTGTATGCAGTTATGTTCTTCCAAATCTAGATAACACAGTAGAGCCTTTACAACATATTTTGCATTAGTATGTTAAATTCACTACCCTCCAGTATTGGGCCACTTGGTGGTATGATGCTCAATTAATGCTTTATACTAATTTAGGAAAGTGCATACATTTCATCTGAGTGTCAGTAATTCACAGATTTCTTGTAATCTGAAATGCTGTGCTCTTCAAGTTTAACCTATTGCATGTGTTGCAGGAGGAGATTTAGTTACTTAGTACTTTGTAGTAACAATTTTATTTTGCTATTCTTGGAATCGGTTACTGAACATTAATTTTAAAGAAAGGCTGGCATTCTAAACAGACATCTGTTTTATTGCAAGTAAGATGCCATATTTAAATAACTGGGGAATTTAATCAGAAAATAAACAACTTGGTTTGTTATGCTTGTATAAAAAGTGCCCAACACCCACCATCTTCTTTAAAGTCTTATGAAGTTCTGGCTTAAGAAAATTGCCATCAAGTATATGATCTTCTATGAACTTTTGAGATAGATATGATATTTTTTGTTCTACTGGTAAAGTGTATGATGTAAAGTTGTCTCATGCATAGCAAAGTCATATGACAGCTTCAGGTGCTCAGTGTCAGAATAGTGCAAATAAAACGTATAGTGAGCTCATGGCAGTGCATACTACATTTATTCAGCTTTTTCCAGTTTTCACATCAAGTGAAAAAGATGCGACTTCCCTACTTGCATTTTTCTTTTCAAAATAAAAAATGAAGTGGTCAATATGAAAAAAAAAACTGATTTGTGTAGCTAGTCAGAAGCTGAAAAAACTTTGCATCTTTCATCTCCATTTTTACAAGTTGTAGAAATTAAAAGTGTAAATATTAAACACTGAGCAAACTCAGTCACACTAATCCCATGCTGTATTGATGTTATGTTTTCAAGACCTGATAGTATGAGTTCTGATACTCTGAAGAGTTTACTGTGATCAGGGGAAATGTATACCAAGTCCAAAATCTCTAAGAATTCCACTCCTTCAGGTACTATGATCTCAAAATGTGGATACATTGGAGAGGGAGGGGTTGCTTTTCCCCACTGCAAAAAAAAAAAAATCCAATGAGTTTCTCCCCTTTACTGTTTTGCTAGCAGGATTATGCTTAATTTCTAAGAGATCCTGGTGTCTCACTTATGATAGGGTGCCACTTTCTTGAGTTTATTGGGTTCTTTTTATTTTTTTTATAGTAATGTGCTAAGAAATCTGAAGACAGTTGTATTAGGTGTCGCTTCTTTATTAATAAAAATGGACATTTATACACCTGAAATACCACTCTCTTTATGGATATTTATATACCTCGCAGTACTGTATTACCTTGTTCTCCGGACATCTTAGAAATAAAATGCATTCACAATGTATAATAGATGGTAATTATGCAGATTTTTGTGATGAAATGTCCCTATACTTACAGTATAATGTCCTGCGTTAGTTTTTATGTTCTCTGACTTTGAATAGATTGAGTACTGCTGCAGTAAATATAAATGTGGCACCATAGTTGTAATTGATGGTATTCAAATAAATGCTCAATCTATTGGTACTGCTATAATCTGCTTAATATAATAATGGTGATTTATTTATTTATTTAGTTGCATTTGTTGACCGGGAGTGTCCGACTGGACGTAGGTCCATTTTCAGCGGAGGCCCGGGGAGAAAAGCTCCACAGTTAAAATAAACAGACAGTAGTTACATTGGGTTACATAGCGATTAACAATTTAACATAGCAATTACTTACAACATATATTTACAGATGAAGAACATAGTACATCAGTAGACAACTAGAATCTTTATCTGTGAAGTACATAACGAACATTAACAAATGTTGCAATAAGAAGTTCCTGCTGTATAACAAGTACTAGGCTTATGAGCATCTGAGCTTGCTATAATCAAGGTAGTTAGTGGAGTGGAAAGAAAGGTAGTGGTTGGATGGGGTGGGTGATATTAAGAGTGAGAGTTGCAAGGGCATAGCCAGCATATTTTTAGGTGCGCTTTTAGTAAAGTTTTGAAGTGGGTGTATGATGGTATGGAGGTAATTGTGGGTGGGAGGGAGTTCCATAATTTGGCTATGTGATGACAAGTGTGTGTACATATTTATGATGTCAGAGTGCACCTGTGCAATGCGTCTTTACCCTGTAAAGGAGAGAGAGACTTATCTAAGCTGTTTGTTTAGGTCCTGTGCAAGTATAGTTGCATGTGTGTATGTGTTTACTTATTTATATGAAAGTGCACCCAAGTGCGCAAATAAGCAGGCTAACTAATAAGTAATACTGGAATAATTAACTAATATGGACAGATTCCATTTGATCTTGTACAGTATGACAAAAGTGACGTGCTCCTGAACCACACTTTATAATCTGTCACATTCAGACTGTCATGTATGTGGCACACAGTGACAGAGCCTTAGCAGTAGTGCTCATAACCTGGGATTACTAAGTAACCTGGGTAGTAGAGGAGCCACTGGGAGGATAGAAGTGGGCATGTGTGATGCTGGCTCACACATCTTGGGGGGCGGGGGGTACAAGCAGTCTGCTATAGTACTGACACTGGGCTGACTGCCTCAGCAAGGTAGCATGATAGGCAGATGACCTATGACCTGTACCCTACGAACTGTAAATAGGACTGGTGTATACTCAGTAGTACCCATAGTTTCACAGGCTGGAGAGATTCACAGGCCAGTACTGTCCAGAGTACCAAAGAGTAAAAGGGTGTTAGGGCCACTGTAAAATCTCTGAAGGCTGTCCCCACCTTCAGTGTTTGGTAAATGTTGGGTAGCTGATTGCCTGCAGGCAATGGGGAAAAGAAGGTTCAGAAAAAAAAAAATAAATGATTTTTCTTTCAAAGTAATATGTGAGGAGCATAGCCATAAAGCAATACTTGCAAAGATGTTTTTATGTATAAATCTCAGTACAACTTGCCTAGAGGCCTGTATCTTTACATTTGTATCAGGTAAGCATTTTTTAAAATAGTAAATTAAGTAAAGTTATTGCCTTCAAAATTTATACTATACTACCCTGGAATGGCTTGTGAAATATTCTACTTGGGGGATAAAAATAAACCAGATTATAAATCTTTATCCTATAAAGAACTGGAGAATATAGTTCACAATTTGTGAAATGTAATCTATTATATTCATCAGTACATCTAATTTGTTGCTTTGACTCTAGAATTCCATGGCCATGAGAGGTAAGGAAAAATCTGTTCTAGCATATATCAATACTTGTGCCATTTGTAAGGGCAAAATAAATGTCATGAGAGTACAATGGCAGTTACATAAATACTTTTAAAAAGATTTCCCTACAGTGTCATTCAGGCATTTTGTGTTAAATGATGTGATGAATACTTTATAGTATCAACTGTCATAAATAAGTAACTAACTAGTATTTTCACAATAAGTCAGAAGAAGCATTGTTGGTTTGTTTTGTTTGTTACTTAGTAATTCACTGCTCAGGGCCAAGAAAATCATAATATTTTCATAAAAGGCAATTCAGCTGTATTTCTGGAATACTTTAAGCAGTGCTAAGCTTGTAATTCAAGGAGTGTTTGACTGATATTAAATAACAGAACAAATATAGATATAAATGTGGAGGATAATTTGCAGAGAGAAATGCCTGCCGTCTAAAACCAGACCATTAGTAATATGGTTATCTGTAAGCTTCCTTACGGTAAACAGGATATAATCAATATTTTATCTGTATGCTTTCTCAGAGTAAACAGAATATAATCACAATGTATGTTTTGGATTGTTGCATTGGGGCTTCTGGAAACTTAATGTTTATTTCAAAGGTAATGTAGTAATTAAATGGCCTCTTCTGTATATAAAAGTCCTTTAGTGCCAAGCATGTTTAGCTGAAAGTATTTTCTTTTTTTTTTTTCTTAAAGCGAATGTTCACTATAGTTCAGAAGCTTCCCTAACTGGTATTTTAAGTATTAATAGGCTGACAACACTGACTCACACTAGTCATTTTACTATATAACCTGCTGTAACTAGGATTGGTTTAAATCTGTACACTATTTTTATTTTTTCATTTGGTTGCCACTAACTATTTGCACTTGTCTCTACTCCCCCAAAAGTCAGCCCTTGGTAGTGCCTTTGCTTAATGAGTTTAATATCCCAATATGATCCTTCACTGGATGCATCCTTCCCCTCCAGTGAAGAAAGCCTATTGGCTCTACTGACGTTCATCATTCTAGAGGAGAAGAGTCCATTTCAGAGTGGGCCTGCTATACTGAGGCTGACTGTGGTGGTGGTTTCTGTTCCATAATGACTCATGCATGCTGAGATAGCACCAAGATAGCACAGTGCAGTAGGCAGCAGAAGGATAGCAGAAGGAAAGTTAACCATCTCTGCAGGTAAGGTAATCCTAAAGAAGGTGCATTCCCATGTAAGAAGATGTAGACTTTACATAGTTCTGTCTTCTCTGGGGAGTTTGAATGATGGTATATACTCAATACTTGAGCTTCTGTCCCAAATATAGACAGAAGCAAGCAGGCAAAGCCTCATAGGTCCTCGCTCTCAAAATGCTTTTTCAGTGCCTGGGTACCAATTGCTCATGGGTTATCTAGATCAAAATTAGGGTCTGTCTGTCTATACCACAAAATGTCTTCTAAATATGAATACCTGCTGAGCTTGCCTGTTTTGCATAATAGTGTTAATTACCCTTTCCGGAGGTGACAGATGTATAACCATACCAGTATAAATCTTGGTTCCTCTCCATGAAAAGTGTTTTGCTGTTGGTTGCTAGCAGAGACATATGTATGTCTGGCAGTTTTCCAAAATGAGGATATATTTTTAACCACAATAGTATAATAAATTTGAGCAGTAATAGTATTTATGACTTTGGGTCTTTAAATAGTGGCACATTTTTAACCAAGCTGTAATATTATTTAAAGCTTTGAATCTTTAAACAGTGACACATTTGCACCTGAGCTGTAATATTATATAGTGCTCTGTCACTTTAAACACCGACAGATTTCTACCTGGATCTATCATGCATATGGATAAAGCCCTGACTGTAACCCAGAAGTTCGAGTAGTCACTCAGGCACTGGAAGAGCTAGGGAAGAGGGAGCAAGGAATGAGCAGTTACAGCTCAACTATCTTGGGTAGACAGTGTGATGGTTTCTGGACCAGCTCTTTCCCTGTTCTAATTTTAAGTACATATGTCCAAATGCACTGAAAATAAGCTGGCCTTGGGAGGAATGTGGGCTGTGATTTACCCAGACTGGTGATGGTAACCCTTATCTGTGCATGTGAGGGAGCATGCATGAACAAGAGTGCAGTATTGGTCATGTCTATGGTGACACAGATGCTAGGTCACCACTATTGATCTGTATGCCCCGAAGTGGAGTATTGGTGGTGTCTAATCTGATGAAAATGCTCAGTCACTCTCTATTGCTCGTATCCTAATATATGTGAGTGAGGATACAAGCAGCACTCATTGTGGCTTGGATGATGGGCTATGCTGGACTTGCTCACCCACTACTGTCATGTGTACATCCCTAGTACAGGAAACAAAGACCTGAGTCTCCTGAAGGTGGCGGTTGATGTTCAGTTGGCATGGGGACAAAATGTATGCAGTGAAAAAAAAGCAATGGACATTTTCTTCTTGTCTTGTTGAATGTAGTAGACAATTTCATATAAAAAGAAAATCTGTGGCCGTTAGGTATTATATGGAAAATGTTTAATTCTTCTAGAATATTTTCACTTTTAAGGAATTGAAGTAAATCCTTACAGCTCTTAGGAGCTCTGTCATGTCATGACTTTGGAAATGACTGCATTGATCTACGTATTTTGTCTGGCTGTGAAGTATCTCAGGAGTGGTGAGTTTGAGCAGAAAATTATGCTGTCAAAGGTAGCATGTGCAGTCCTTGCATCCCTTGGTATACCAAATACCCCAGTCAGTGTTGCAGGTGATTACTCTAGTCAACAAGCTTGTATACATACACATGCAAACAGATAAACAAAGGTGGTATGCTGGTATATTTCTATTAACTTTGAGTATATTCCACTTTGTCTCCAAACACAGATCAGTATTTTGTGATTGAAAAGTTAATTGTAATTTGATTCACTCATTCATGCTCCAAATATTCATTTAATCTAATTTAGAGACATGTGAGAAAGAGACTATTTTGTCACTGTGAATGCAAAACAGTAAAAATAATGCTAGATAGAATGCCAGTCTATTACAGGATATATTTATGCAGATACAGCCCTGTGCACACGCACACTAAGAAGTAATTTGGAGGATCACTCTTTCGCCTAAAGCATGTTTCTGTGATGATAAAATGAAGCAGAACACAAGCAAAACCCTACAATTATGCAGGTTTGACACACAACCTGTACTTAAGAGTACTACCCAGCCAAGTACTGAATGTATACCTCTGAGCTACAAAACATTTCACAGAGCACTCCAATTTCCACTGTTATAAAATTGCCAGCTCTGAATTTTATTCTTTCTTTTGCCTAAGTTTTACAACCAATGAGATATCCATTTCCTGGATATAGGTACAGTCAAAGGGGTGTAATGGCAGATTAGAGTTGTGTGTTTGCTTCATGTGGTGTTCAAAAAAACTCCCACAGGACTTTTAGCTCACTGACTCATTGATGGGTCATGAGTAGATGCCCAGGGGGAGGCATCAATCAGTTTAATGTGTTTCTTGATTCAGAGTAGTAATGGCATTTCCCAGTACAACAGCAAATATTTCAGTTATTCACTAATCTTAAACATTAGAGTTTTGTTCTGAAAAACTTTTTTATTAATTAAACGTAGTCAGCAGCCTCTGAATAGTATTTAAACAATGCCTCAGCCTCTGATTTTTGTCCATTTTAGCTTTGACATAAAATCTTGAACAAAGAAGTTGAGGGGGAGGGTGTGTGTGTGTGTTTGTGTTTACTACATATATGCAGCATAGCTCTGCCTCCAAATGACTGTGTGTTTGCAGAACATCTGAGTTTTCATCATATGTTTGTCTTGTCCCTCATTAAATTAATTTCTAGGTAAATCACTGAAGATTACATACAGTCAATGATAGTCACTAGACGTTCATAGTTCAGAATAATGCATGTGGATGCAACATCTGTTCTGTTAACTTTTCAAGTGAATTAGAGTTGTCTGTGCAATATCTCTGAGCTTCCTGTAGTCAAAACTACAACTTTGATTCCTTCTACCTTTTACTTGCCTGCTGTGCAACACTGAGCAAGTCACTCTCGCCCAAGTCACCTTTAAAAAGAGACGCATTGTTCAGTCATTTTACACAGTTAACTACATAAAATATTTAAAAATGCTCCCTTTTGGAGTCGCTAATCTCCATTATTTGTGTTGCTGTCTAGAATTCGTTTTTTTTCAACAAACATCTTTATTAAATTTTCACACATG